>NC_142342.1:43906428-44213214 GCF_054954075.1 Amborella trichopoda
CCTCAAAACCTCGTTTAGAAAATACTTCAAACCACTATGATGGCTCTAAAATCTTATTTTTTTTTTGGGGTAGATAAGCTCTAAAATCTATTTCCTACACCGATTCTAAAATTTGTAGCTTAGGAAATGGTACAGATCTCACATTTCCATGGACAATTGAACATGGATGGTCTAGATAGCGTGGTTACACACAATTTTTAGAGCTTGAATCCTTTTTTTTTTCGCATCCATAATCCATTATGGTCAAGGTCAAGATGATTGATTTGAAGGCTTTCCGATGCCAGAACTACAATTCTTAGTGAAATTTCAGACGCGACTTTACTTTCTTTCAATAAGGCCTGAGCCTTATTTTAACCTTTTCCACATGTGTGTGTGTGTGTGGAGAGAGAGAGAGAGAGAGAGAGAGAGAGAGAGAGAGAGAGAGAGAGAGATGCCCTCCAAGTGCTCGCTATAGGAAACGGATGCCCTCCAAATGATCGATGAAATAGTGGCCTTCCAAATGCCTGATGAAGCAACAACTACGAGTAACAACATGCCGAGGCCAAGTGGCTCTAGCATCACCTTGGACAAGGTGCTAGGGGCCAAGTTGGGCCAAGGTGCTAGCCGCCTTCCTAGGCAGCTGTTTGGCCACCTAGGTGCATGCCTCGGTTGGTACCTAGATTCCCTATCCTAGGCACCTGCCTAGCCCGAGGCCCTAGGCGAGGGCCAGTGTTTCGTCCATGCTGCCACTGTTTGAACGGATGTACTAGTATCAGTTGGCGGTAACGGTAAAGATGAGGAGGATGCAGTTGTGGCATGTATCATTCCCAATCATGGCCCATGGTTTTGGGGAGGTGTTTATACGTGAAATATGAGGTTATATAGACTACTCAAAAGTCTATCCCATCTCCATTTGTGTCTAAAGTAAATTGTTCGATATCATTAAAGAAAGGGGTACCGTCGTTTTACAACTTATGGAGAATCAACCCTGAAAGATCTGTTCTTCTGAAATTGTTGGCAGTGCTGGCCTGGATTTGCGTAAAAACAAGAAAGAAAACAAGAGAAACGATTTTTGAAAAGACCTTAGAAATAGATGGACAAACAACAAGAAGAAAAATAAAAGAAATAAAGTAAAATAATAGAGTACTTGAGAAGCCGGGCATGTAGGCCTGGCACCTGAAGTTGTGGCCCAGATCAGACGAAAGATGCTGAGTTTTGCTCCCTGACCTTCGTGCTTTGCTGATCTAGAATTATCTTAAACTCTAGGGAAGTTTTGCCTTGGAATTTGCTTTTGGGACTTTGGGCTAGGAGGGATGTTCTTCTCCTAGGATTTGCTGTATTTTTAGAGATTAGGGTTTAATGGCTGCTGGAACTGAAGTCTGGATCTAGGGTTTGAAGGCCTAAGTCTAGGGATTAGGGTTTGGCAGAGGTTGGAAATTAGGATTAGGGATTCGTCTCCCAAAAGTCCCTTCTGACAACCCAAAATGGTCCTTTTATAGCAAAAAAGTTTCAAAATAAGCAACCTAAGCACCCTAGTCGATCTGGACCATATGTGGCCCATCAATGCAGTGTATGTCACTAGGCCTAGATTGACACTATGCATCGATGAGCCGTTCGTGAGCTAGACACATGCAAACTTTTTCGGGGTTGCTAATTTTGTGAGGTTTTCTGTTAATTCAGCCCTATTTCAGTTTTAACCTCAGTAATTTGTAATATTTTCGTTTTTCTCACTTAGGACCTGCCTATTTTGGGGGCCAATCTCCTAAAATGGGTTCTATGGAAAATTTGGGGAATATTCTAAGGCGAAACTATGGTTCTAGTGTAGACTGTGCTTCGATATATCCTATGATTCACTTGGCTAGTGTGCTTTTGGGGTTCAAGAACTCAGAAATAACACCAATTTCAGTGGTGGTGTCTACATTTGCCCCTCTTCGGCACTTCTTGCTCTTTGAGGAACAGGTGAGTGGCAAAGTAGTAGACACGTGACGAGTGGAAACTTAAAGCCCTATAACCAATTGGTTACAGGATAACCGCCCATCAGGTCTATCAGCTACCAAGTGATATGCAAGACAACCAGTTGTTGCAGTGGTGCATCACCCTAGCATGCATGGTCAAAGCAATGATGGGCAGGTCAATGTTGTATTATCAATGTGGTTGCATACCTGGCAGACCAGTCAAATAGAAATAGGGACCTAATGGTTGTTTGGACCAACTATTTGTGTGGGGACCACGAAAGCACCATGGCCATGATTGCTGGAGACGTGGCTGATTCCAGTTGCGAGTGGAGGGGTTGGTAGATGTGGTCGATCCATCGAGGAGAGAAGCAAGATTGTGTTGTTTCAAATGCAACTCTTGATTGAAAAGTAGTCCGTGTAGATCATCAAGATTGTAGATCATCAAGATTGGAAGGTCCTAACTGGGTTATCACAGAATTAACATAAACTTCTTATTTTGATCCAAGGTAATTGAGTATATATAGTTTGAAATAGGGAACTGGTATGGGCTGGGCAATGTCAGCAAGATTGTCAATGATGTTTTTGGCCATCTGAAGGTAGTCAGTGATGGAGAGCGTGCCTTTCTTTAATGTCTGTCTGCTTCTGGAAGCGGAGCTGCATTATACATGCTCAAGAATGGGAGGAAATCAATATTTCAATATTAATCCAAAGTGAGGGAGATTATGACAGACACTCTTAGTGGGAGATGATATAGGCTAGCTTAAGAGAAGGGGGTTTTGCTTCTGCCATTAGGCATACTCCGGGTTGATCACAGCTGAGACCTTATTGTCATCTCCGGTGAGATATTTCAGACAACATTGACATGACCAATCGATATAGTTAAAGAGATCATGGCCATGAAGGGTCAGCGGAAACTCAGCCCTCCTTAGGAGGTAATTGTGGCGATTGAGTTTCAGAGATATAAGTTGAGAGATTTTTGATAAGGGTATGGAAGAAGGGTTGGTGGAGCTGTTAATAGGTGCAAGAGCTGTGATGGGGTTCCTGGTTGGCTTCTCCACGATAGAGAGATGAAAACAAAAAGGAGGAAATTATCAGGAGTTTAACAACATAATATAATAACGCGATATCAGGGAAAAATTATTGGGAATAGGGATTTTCTTGTCTGGGTTTTTTAGGGATTCTCTAATTTTTTTCATTGTCAATTATTTGATTGAGCTTGCTCGTTTGCGTATGCCTGTAAACAATTTTTATCTTTTCAGTTAATATATGAAATATGGGTTTTCTTCAATCGGTTTGTAGGTTCTTCTAAATTATTCTTTGAGGATAATTAAGTTTGACTTTATTTAGCTGAATTTGATGACGTTGAAATGAATGACACTTTTATGTTTCATTATTTAGATTTTGATTAGTCAAGCTATGGATTGCTGCATGGTCTATGTGATTGTGATGATGCTAAGACTCGCATATGCATAGGATATATCTATTTATTTCTAATGGGATTTACGCACAGCTTAGTTTTCATAGATCAGTTAGCTTGTGGTTATTGTTATTCTTTTAAGTTCAGAGCATGTTTGAAATTAGTTCTCATTTCAATTTTGTAGATGCCTCTGTCGCCTTGCAACTTCAGTCTCAATGTACTATTGTTATACTAAGAAATTTGGTGACCATTTTCTATTTTGAGGGTGGTAAGCGTATGGGAAACTGAACTTGAAATACAACCTTTTCTTCTATTGTTTTTTCCTTTTCCAGACAGTTTAGACTTGAAACATGATTTTTGAGTTAGAGCTCCATGCAGGGGTTTTAGATGAGTAGAAATATTTCAGTTATAACCATTTGGGATTTGATCCTGTTTATAAAGTGATTGTGTTCTTAAGCACATGGTGTTTGGACAAGAAATTATGCATGCGTGATTGTGTATATTAGTTAGTTTATGGAATCTGGTCTTCTCTGTGATGTCCATGCAGGCGTGCGTTATCTAGAAAAGGCTGTATTCAATCTCGACTATGGTCAGCTCAAATTGGTTTTCCATGCACTCGAGGAGCGTAAGCGGGTTATTCAAAATGCGCCACATATATGCCACCCTCTGCCAACCATGACACCATGCTTTAGTTGGTTCGAAGTGGCATATTACTGGCTAGGTTTGAAGATGTATGATTTAGTTGCAGGCCCTCGCATCTTGCACTTGTCAAGGTATTACTCAGTGAAAGCAGCCGTTGCTGTCTTCCCAATGCTTTCCAGAGAATCTCATGGTCGAAACTTGCGAGGTGCAGTTGTTTATTACGATGGGCAGATGGATGACTCTCGTCTTAACATCGGGGTGGCTTGCACTGCTGCATTAGCAGGTGCAGCTGTGTTGAACCATGCTGAAGTAATATCCTTGCATAAAGATGAGCAGGGCTGTGTTATAGGTGCATGTGTAAGAGATAACTTGACAGGTACAATTTATATGGTTTAGTTAATAACTAAACCACTCATGTTGCATGCTGCTCCCGCTGAGAGAAAATAGATAAAACAAATCATCACTATCATCATCCGAGCCTTATAGCAACTATTCGGGAATAAATTTCAGAATATTAAATTTAATTGAAAAACGTATTATTAACTTTTATTTTTAAGTCATTAATGTTTTTTTGTAGCTGCCTAATTTTTTTATGCCTCTTTGTAGATATTTTTTTTAGCTTTCTTATGTTGTTTCTTCCAGTGTTTGCAAAATCGAACCGGAACGGTTAACCGGACAGGAGCCCGGAAGTGGTTTAACTGGCCTAATCGGTAAATTGGCCGTTTCAACCGTTTTAACCGGGCAAGTCCCGAGCGATCAAAAAAGTGTTGAAAAATAAAAAAGATACAAAAAAAAAGTTTACTAAAATATGAAAAACATATTAAGAATGATTAAAACCAAACACATTCAAATGAAGTTGAAAATTAATGAAAAAAATAGATTTTAACGAATTAATTTTGAATTAAAGTTAGTATTAATGAAAAAAACAATTTTTAATCATTACCATAATTTAAAGAATATTAAAAACTACATTATAAATCAAATTTTTTATTTTTGATTTTTTTTTTTAAATACCGGTAGATCACCAAAACCGGAACCGGCCACTGGCCGGTTCCGATCTAACCAGGCGGTTAGCGGTTAGATCACCCAGTTTTTCTAACTATGGTTTCTTCAATAAGCAAAATGCTCTTATATAAGTTCGTATTATTGGTAAGAATAGCCAGAATATAAAAGCCGTTTCTGAGTATCTAATATTTCTTATTTTTTTGCTCTCATCTATATCTTCTCCATAAGAAAATATTGTTTTTACTTCAGGATTGGGATAATACATAAAATAAAAATTTAAGGACAATTAACATGACTTTTTTGGCAACTTATTTTCATTTTGTTTTCACCCCCTCCTGTTTCTTGTCCATGAATTATTTTCTTAAATGAGAACTAGGACAAAACATAAAAGAGATTTTTACAGAGTGATTGGATATGTTTTTCTGGGAACTTTATCATTATATTTAGATAATAAATCAATGATATTTTAAAGAGAGGTTAGGGAAGTGAGCATTGAGACAGAAAAAGAGAGCGGGAGATTTTTTTTCAGCATTGTGAGGTTTGCGTTTGAAGTCTTTTCGATGGGTAGCTTTGGCGAGTTCTGTATTATATGGCGATTTTGACTGGTGAAATTTCTGTCATTATAGTAGTTAGCAAACAATTGGGTGTTGGACACAACTGGTGACACAGCCAGTGAAGTTCTTTTGGGACTGGAGGGGAAAACCCGCATTGAATAACATTTTAAATATGAAAATCCTCTTTGCCTTTTTTGAAACCTTATGATTTTCCTTCTTGGTAATTGCATCAAATAAGTGACATTGGAGTTGCAGTGCTATGTGATTTTGTTTTTCAGATACTTATGGGCCATTCTTGTGTATTTTGACATTGAATTATTTTCTCTTGTATTAATAGAAAAAAAAAATTATTTGCTTACCTATTATTTGACACTTTTATGGCACCGTCACCATCAAGAAAAAGAAAAAATAAATTTATTGGCTTAAGTAATATTTGACAAGTTTATGGCACTGTCGGCCTGTTTCCGGTATTCAAAAATCGAACTGGAAGGGTTAACCGGACATGGGCCCGGAAGCGGTTTAACCGGCCTAACCGGTAAATTGGCCGATTCAACCGTTCTAACCGGACAAATCCCGGGCGGTCAAAAAAGTGTTGAAAAATAAAAAGATACAAAAAAAAAAACTACTAAAATATGAAAAACATATAAAGAATGATTAAAATAAAACACATTCAAATGAAGTTAAAAATTAATGAAAAAAATAGATTTTAATGAATTGATTTTTGAATTAAAGTGAGTATTAATTACAAAAACAATTTTAATCTTTACCATAATGTAAAGAATATTAAAAAATACATTATAAACCAAATTTTTTATTTTTGGGAATTTATATTTATATTTTTTGAATTTTTTTTTAAACTACCGGTGGATCACTAAAACCGCCCATAACCGAAACTGGCCACTGGCTGGTTCCGATATAACCAGGTGGTTAGCAGTTAGATCGACCAGTTTTTCTAACAATGCTTGTTACCATCTATTGTGAATTTTGGTTCCTTAGGAGCTATTTTAACTATTGTAAACATCTTCTGCATCAGTCTTGCTTAGTTTGCTGCCTATCTGGACTTGACAAGCATTGCTTTTAATTTTCTCTATTTGCTTTTCTTTTCGCACTAAAAGTTCTCTCTCATTCTTTGACTGTGCTTTAGCATTTTTGTGTTTTTTTTTCAACAGGCAAAGAATTTGATGTTCACACGAAGGTTATTGTGAATGCGACTGGGCCCTTTTCTGATGCTGTAAGAAAGATGGCAGACAATGATGCAAGAGATATGATATGTCCTAGTAGTGGAACTCATGTGGTTCTTCCTGATTATTATTCTTCGCAAAGAATGGGCTTAATTGTTCCTAAAACCAAAGATGGTCGCGTGATTTTTGTGCTGCCATGGCAAGGAAAAACTCTTGTTGGAACTACAGATAGGCACTCACCCCTATCCAACCTTCCTGAACCACATGAAGAGGAGATTGACTTCATACTTCAAGCCATTAGTGATTACCTGAAAATAGAGGTGCGCACACAGTTTAGAGCTTTGCTTTAGCCTATTGGTTTAATTGTAAATGAGTATGCTGGTCCGTCCTAAGCAGGGTCCTGGGAGGGGTGGGCTGGAACGGTCCTAACCTTTGGCTTATGCACAAAGTGGCCACTCTTAGGACTCGAACAGTGGTTTTCTGGCAAATGCTAGAAAATGTGTAAATTTCTAACGGGGTTATGCCTGTGTATTAGGTGTTATGGCACTCTTCCATAGCCAATATCTTCCATCTCATGTCAATTGTCTGGAAATAGGATTCACCTTTTTGCATTCCATAGGCCCTTGTAGTTTACAGTTTCTTTAGCTGCTTTCAAGCTAGTAATCACGACCTTTTTGTTTTACTCATCATGTGGCATTTAGGAATTAGAACCTGTTCCTATTGGTCATAATTAAGATTTCTATGTTCATTGGGGAGCTTCTTGATCCAATCTCATGGAAGCAGGGACGGGAGGTGGATGGTGGATTATGGAACATGTTAGGAGAGGATAGGTAGGAAGGTATGTGACTGATTGCTAGGAAGTTGGAAGGTCCAGATTGAATCCTGCCAAGGGTTCTCAGGGAAGGTGGACAACGAAGCTTTTAGTTTTGTGATTTGAGGAAAGGTATTGTGTTCGTGGTGGTCTTTGGGCAATGGCAACAAAGTCTCACACAATGGTGATGGATTCCATGCATTAAGAAATATAAAGAGAATTAACAACATGAACGTGTGGTCTTTGACATTGAGGAAGAGAGCAGGAACTTATGTGTATTTTCTTGATGTGTTTTTTTTTGTTTTGGACACCACTTTAAAACTTGGAGTTAACTGCATATTATTACCTTCCTGAATGAGAACCTAACTTGAATCTATTTGTATAATCCCAGATCCATGTAAACTGATGTATTATGCATGAATTTTGGGTCTTGTTACATTCTCTTTTGATGAAAGTGACTTTATATTACTATATTAGGATAGTTACAGAAAGGACTCAGAAGATGTGAGTCAAGGCATCCCAAAGGCCGGGTGCTCAAAACCAGCAACAGTCTTGTTACACTCTTGTGTTGGCCAGTAATTATTATTGGCTCGTGGCCATGTGTATGCTGGGTTCTGTGTTTTTCTTTTGCTTGATTGGAGAATTTTCTTTGAAATTTGTTAGGTGAGACACTCCGATGTCCTCTCAGCATGGAGTGGTATACGTCCATTGGCTACCGATCCTTCAGCCAAGGACACTGCTAGCATTCGCAGAGATCATATTATATGTGTGGATTGCCCTGGTCTGATTACAATTACTGGTGGGAAATGGACTACTTATCGAAGGTAATTGTTTTGCTCTGATTTTCTCCATTTGATATGTAAAGGTATCTCCATCCCTCTCTCTTTGTCTCACTCACATAGCAACCTGATTCAAAAAATATGGTTCTCTTACCTTATATGCTGTTATTTGTGATTGTGGTTGAATGAGGTTTCTATGCAGATAGCATCCTCTTCTGACATGGGAGGATTCCATTGGATAGTTTCTGGGATCTCTTATCTAAGGAGGCACTCCTGGTCATGGAATGTGGTTCCATGGTTCAGGAGCCAGTACTCGTTCCCAACGCTTTGCATCCCCTGTTTTCTTGGGAACTCTTTCTTCTAAAGTTGTTAAGAACCCAATCTCTCCTTTGGTGGGCTGCATTGTGGAACCTACAGAATGCATCATTAGGTAAATTTTGGGTTTTAAGGAGTGAGGTACATTTTTATTCTAGATATAGCTAAAAGAGAAGGTTGACTTGTTAGCTGACCTCAATTAGTTGGAATAAGGCTCGGATGATGATGATATAACTAAGAAAACTCGAGCACCAAAATCCGTCTATCATTTTTTTGAAGTGTATCTTATTTTTACATACCTATAAATTTATAACAAGAAATTATTACTACTTAGTTATATGTGCGCTCCCTAATTAGGGAGCTTCTGGTAAGCAATGATCCCTGCTCCCTATCCACCATGACTCCCAAATCTATTCCTGCTCCCGACAACTATGTTCAATTGTTGAATTCTATAGATGCATGGACTTCTTTGGCCATTGGTATGCAGCTTTTTTTAATCTTCTGTGTAATTTTTTAAACTTCCAATATTGTCGGTTGGGTTTATGAATTAAATAAGAGAGAAACTAATAAATATCTTAAAGAGATAAACTAATATACTGTTCATGGCTTTTTAATCTGAGATGGTGTTGTCATCCATTAGAAAAGAGAATCTTATTCTCATTGTGATTTTGGTTTTTAGCATGGCAGAGGATGCTGTTGATGCCGCTATTAAACATGGGAATTTGAGCCCTTTGGGTGGTTGTGTAACGGCCAATCTTCCTATAATTGGTGCCTATGGATGGGAGGCATCATCCTTCATAGCTATTGCTCAGAATTTTTTGCGCATGAAAGTCACACGTGATGGGAAGACAGTGCCCGGGACAATGGATACCCCTATAGCAAAGCACCTCTCTCGTGCTTATGGGAGCATGGCCATGCATGTCGCCGCAATAGCTCAGGTCAGTACTCCAAAATCTCATCTTGTAATTAGTGAAGTGAATTGAAGGTATTTATCGTAAGAAACTTATAAAGTGCACCTCTCAAAACCTATACGTTTGGTTGAGCTCTGATTATCCTTATAGTTCTCTCTCTCTCTCTCTTCCCCCCCCCCCCCCCGCCCCACGCCACCGCCCCCCCAAGAAAACAACCCACCCAATCCTAAAACTCTGCAAATTAGGCTAAGCTTAATAAAATGTAGAAATTTGAGATTTGACATGAACTAGAGAGAAAATAGGACATGCTAATAGAATATCATGACTATTTTGGACATTGTTAGAAATTTTGGACATACACATGATTTTCTTGTCTCCTTTAAATATGATATATATTTCGAGAATTCCCCTCTCATAACAGATTCAATAGACCGTAGTACCGTACAAGAGAACAGATATGTTTTTTAGTATCGATTATGACATTTGAGAAGTTATTGCTTTTATATATAGGAGCCAACAATTGCTGGATGGATTTGTATTTGATTTGAGAGGATATCTATTATGAATGATTTGTTTTTGAGAGGTATTACTGTAGAAAGAACCTATAATGCAATGGAAACCAAAGCACCGTCCAATGAAATAACCCACTAGAACAGCAGGTGAGTGGGTTCTCTACTCTGTTCATCACTTTCCATCATTTAGTTGTTATGTTTAATAGTTCTTTAAGATTATTGATGAAGATCCTAAGCCTTGAAAGCCAGCCGGTCACTGCTGATACTCTTTCTGTCGGAGTTCATTAACACCCCTTGACGAAGAGAGCTAAACCGTTGCACTCAATCCTGCCACTGAACCCTCCACCCTTTTTACCTTCGTGAAAGAAGCTACAGTTACCCCAATGGGACTTTTAATCATTCATTGGATAATAGTATGCTTTCCAAAGACAAAAGACTATCAATATGTGTGCAACATTTAGACAGTGGGTTTCTATGGACCTGTTAAAATAATGGTCAACCTTGTACCAGTGTTCTAAAACCAACACTCAGCATTGGGATTTAGAAAGTGCCTGTCAGCTCAGCAAGTCCTGATTGCATCCACTGCGTCCTTCCTGAGTCCTAGAAAATTTGGTTAGAAAATTCCAAAAAACAGAAAATAAAGAATAAGGAAAATCATAAAATTACAAAAACTATATATAAAATGAAAAAAATGTGAACATTCTTTCACCCAAATTTCTTTCGCACCAATTTATTCAACAAATGTGAACATTCTCCAAAAAAAAATAAAAAGCAAGAAAAAAAAATATTCTAGCCAAACCCAGATTTGAAACAAAATTCCCCAATTCTGTTGTTCGAGCAAGATCAATGAAGAATAAGCAAGCAAAGGGAGGGAAATTTCCTGCACCCCCTCTTCATATCATAAAAGCATCAGGCTTGGCATGTTCTTGAGGGCCCGCTCAAGTCTGACTTAAACTTGCTTGAGTTCCTGTTGCAACTCAGGCGAGTAGGTCTACAATAAGGCCTCTCCAATGAGTTGGGGGGCTTTTTGATTCGTCAGGCTATTGTGACTGAGTAAGTCGGTCTAGTCCAAGTCGGACTTGGTACTAAACTTTTATTGTTTTACCAACAAAAGTAAAAGAAGGGAGATGATGTAAAAGCACCCTCCTTGGCGGTTTTATTTATATATCTATCTGCGTATGTATGAACTTTTTTATGATTGAAAAAATAAAAGCCAAGAACTTTAATAGGGCATTTAAATTTCAAACCTTTTGGATTTGATTCATTTTGATGCATCATGAGAGGTCACAATCGGTGATTTAAAGTTCTATGTTCGTTTAAAACATCAAAGATTGGAGATCGGGGGAATAAAGGTGAGTTATCTTTGGTTCAATTATACATATAGAGGTCATCTTTGGTTAAATCATAGTTGCCCAATCTAGGCGGCAATCCTGCTCAGGAGCTTCAGGAAAGGGATCTTTTAGGGTTATTGATTTTTAAATTTTTGTTGATATCAAT
This sequence comes from Amborella trichopoda, assembly GCF_054954075.1. Lineage (NCBI taxonomy): Eukaryota > Viridiplantae > Streptophyta > Magnoliopsida > Amborellales > Amborellaceae > Amborella > Amborella trichopoda. Next base: position 43,917,987 of record NC_142342.1, read on the forward strand.
CCTTGATATTAGGGATCTTGATCCCCTTCATTAAAGACCAAAATAACAATCAAACTGATGATTTTCTTTATTTATAGCCAACTAGCAATGCAACTATACTTAATGTAGTTGTATTGCTTGCTAGCTATAAATAAAAATATTCTTATTTTGAGTGTATATAGCCATAGACTATATACACTCTTTAAGGTTGGGAGAAAGATCCTCAAAAGGTACCAAGTTCCGTAATTTGGGATCTTAATTCCCAAGATATGCATTGTAAGGAAGATATGCATTGTAAGGACAAGGCTTCCAACCATAGGGATCTTCTAGCATTTCACGATCCCCGGCTCTCGATCCCAATAACTATGGGTTAATTATACATATACATATACTTTATATATATTTTTACATGCATTATATGTTATTAATTTATTATACGCGTTATTACATGCATTATATGTCATCATCATCGTCCAAGCCCTATCCCAATTGTTTTGGGTCGGCTACATAAATCTTGTTCCTTCATTTTTTTGTATCAAGGGACATGCCCTCAGTAAGACCACAAGTTACCATATCTTTTCTCACTACTTTTGGAGTTCTATCCATGTCTTTGTGGGTCTTCTTCTTGCCCTTTTAGTGACTTCTACTTGAACCAGTTCGCGCTTTCTAATCAGTGTTGTATTAGGGCTCTACTGCAATGGCTAACCCACCTAAGTCTACTTTCCCTCATCTTATTGCTTATTGAAGTCACTCCTAAGTTCCCTCGTATATATTCATTCTGAATTCTATATTCTCATCTCAGCTACACTCATCCATTTCAATATTCTCATCTCAGCTACACTCATCTTATAGATATGTTGTTTCTTGACTGCCCAATATTCTGTCCCATAAAGCATGGCTGGTGTTATAACCATCCTATAGAGCTTCCCCTTCAATCTCAATGGTACGCGGCAATCAAAAGGGAGGACCTGAGGCCAGAGAAAGTTGGGTTGGGGAATAGAGCTGTAAGCGCAGTGGGGAGGACCGGGTGGGGCTATGATCTTCTCATTGATTGTTGGGAACAAGAACTCCTCTATATTCGAAATAAAGACCAGCCATCCTATAGAGCTTCCCCTTCAGTCTCAATGGTACGTGACAATCACATAAAACTTTGGATGCACATCTCCACTTCGCCCACCCTACTCTTTCTTAATCTCTCCATTCTCTAAGATTATCGACCCTAGATATCTGGAACAACCACTTTTAGGTATTTTTTGACCATCAATTTTAACTACTTTCTGGTTTCTATTCCTATTATTACTGAACTTACATTTCATATTATATGTAATAAGTTTTAATGCATGAATTTATTTTACATGCATATATGTGTATATGTAAGGATGGGGCACCTCAAAACTGAGGTGCCCACATCGTGCCTAGGCGTCCAGCCCCCTCGGCTGCCTAGGCACTGCCTGCTGCTTTTTAAAAACTTCGTGACAATAAAATAGAACATGTTTTTATAGGTACATGTGCATATTAAATCATTGACTAAAAAAATTATTGGATTGGTAGAAATAGTAGCATCTCCTATTATTTCATTAGACATTTGTCTTATATTTTTGTACATGCCCGTTCTTTTTGTAATGTCTGAATATATTCTACTGGCTTTCAAATTTTAAGATTTTTCTTATATTTTTTTATGATGTGCTTTTATCTTTTTGAGATTCGTACACTATATACTACGAGGGGCATGCTACGACTACTAAATATAGGCAGAGATGGAAACTGGGCTATCCCTCTGAAGTGGAAATCAAAAGAATTGATTTCTTCTTGTTTCTTTTCTCTTTCATGACGATTTTCCCTTGGGTAGCATATGAATTCAGAGAATGTGAATTTGGTTGCATGAGGATTACAACGAAATTGAGATAACCCATTAAAGAAAAAAAGGTCTATTATTATTATTTTCCGAGTTTTCGTTTTCTTTAGTTCCATATGAATAGAGTTAATGGTAAATGAATTGCAGTGAATTTGGTTTGCATGAGGATTGCAACCAAATTGAGATAAACCCATTAAAGAAAAAAGGTTGATTCTTATTCTTTTCCAACTTTTTTGTTTTCTTTAGTTCCATATGAATAGAGTTGATGGTAAATGAATTGCAGAATGAAAGCTTGGGAAAAAGGCTTGCACATGGTCACCCCTACATGGAGGCAGAGGTGGCTTATTGCGCGAGGAATGAATACTGTGAATCAGCCATCGATTTCATCGCTAGGAGGACGAGGCTTGCTTTTCTTGATAGAAATGCTGCAATTAGGGCCCTTCCGAGGGTCGTTGAGTTATTGACCAATGAGCGAGGGTGGGGGCCTGAGAGGCAGGAAAAGGAAATGGAGGATGCTCTCTTCTTCCTTGCTACTTTCAAATCTGGCACCGGATTGTAAAAGCTATGGGTAATGAATGATCCCTTTGCCCCCCCTTCCTTTATATATAAAAACAAGGACATTTTTCCTTGGGTAGTTTAAAAAGAAGGCTACTCAGGGCTTTATGGACAAAATTCGAACTGTGACCTCCCTCGCCAAACCAGTGTCATTTCTGGGGTTGTTTATATGTTAATAATCTTGATTTTTTTTGTTTTATGTATTTAAAGCGGGGTGTGGAGAGAAGAGAGTGAGGCCCTTAACTAATTGGTTTCAAGAGAGAGATGGACTGTCTGTGTAGTCGTTGATAATTGGTCAGTTTTTATTGTTTTGGTTTTTGGTTACACTTATCTTTGGGCTTTTTACCATATGCTTTTGTAGCGGTTCATGTCTTTGCTTAAGGGAGATATTTGCCCTACACTCACAACACTAATGCTTTCTTTGGGTGTTCGTTCATTTTTTTTTTTACATTTTTTATTTTGTGGTTGTTTTTAGAATGAAAGTGTTATATTTAGAAATTGGTTTCATACAAATGGTTCTAACATTATTTGATTTGTTATGATCGTTTCATTACTAATAACTGTTGCATGAAATCATATATATATATATATATATATATCGTTTATTTTCATCACCGTTCAAAATTCATCGTACGATTAAGATTATTCGATAGTATTTTTTTATTTTTTTTCTATAAATTGAAATGATTTAAAATTTAAAGCGTGCGATCATAAAAAATAGGCGAATTTAAGAAAATTATTAAAAAGATATTTTACATGAAAAAAATTAATTGAAACATCTTTAAAAAGTTTTGGAGGTATTTTGATCAATTTTTTTTTCGAATTAATTTTTTTATATATTTATTAAGTGTATTTCACTAAGATGTACATACGTTTCAAATTTCAAATCATTTCGATTTGTAGAAAAAAAAATGAAAAATAAAACATTATTGGACAATTGTGATTGTGCGATGAACTTTAGACTGTGATGAGAGTAGATAAAATCACTGTTTATTTTCATCTATAGGTGTTGGGAAGATTTATATATATATATAGGAAAAGCCTTAAAAACACAGGTGAACTGTTATAGTGTTTTGCCATGTTCGGGACGGTTTTATGTAAAAATCGCTTTTGGGGTCGTGTCGTTTCTCATATTTTTTGTGTGAAAAAGAATCCCATCACGGACATGCTATGCTCATAACATCAACATCGTCCAAAAAATTTGTACAACTCCAAACCTATGGGTGAAAACATTGTTTATTTTCGTCTATAAGTGTTTTATATTCTCATATATATATATATATATATATATATATATATATATATATATATATATATGAGATTGTGTACAATGAGACCAGTTATATTGGTACAAGGAGGTTGCAATTGCTATTGACGAGAGATGTTAAATTTAATGGCTTGGAGTGGCACACTGTTGGAGAATTATTTTCTGAAATGTGTCTAATGAATGATACATTCACAACTGCTCGATTTAAAATTTTATAGTGAAGAATAATTGTGACTTCATTTAAAAAGAAACGGTCTCTTCTCTTTATATATTTTTCCTATATATAGCTTTGTGAACGTGTATAGATAGACATTTAAGTGTCCATATTTATACATATTGTTATTAATAGTAATTAAAATTTGCAAAGTAACAACCACCATGTATGTATGCGCACACTCGCATTATACGAGAGTTTTGTTATTTACCTCGAACAAATATACTTGTATGTGTGTGTATGTATGCTATATATTTTATCTAATCTATTTATTGGATAATCTCTCTATTTCTTGTTCTCTTTTTTGTACACATGTGCGTATGTATATACACGTGGGTGCTATTTATTTTCTTATTTAATAAACAATAAACTTGAAAAATCATGCTTATAAACGTGGACACTTGGGGTATATATTTACGCATATACAAGGATATATGATACATAATTTGTAGACATTTAGAGTTATGTAACGTATATAAATGTGCGTCTATGCATCATCGTCACCATTGGTCCAGGATTTTTACGAAATGTGTTCATGCATCTATAAATAGGCATCTTGCACACGAAAACACATATACGTACATACATGAATATATACGTATATACATACCCAAGAGTCTGAACTCTGAACTTACTTTCACAACATATAAATATATACATACATACCCAAGAAAAAAAAAAGGTATATACATACTAAAGAGTCAACTTACTTTCACAACATACAACTGAGTATGACATGGGTGTGCTGGTATGTATGTCATCATTGTCATGATCATCATCATCATAGTTTTTTTTTTAATTATTTAGGTTCGGCTGTACACACACTCTTAATGTGTTATTTTTTAGCTAATTTAATTAAAAACAATTTTTGATAACCGTGCATAAGACTATAGACACTTGTATATACATACCTATTCATGTATTTACATGTGTACATGGATATACGTATGCAAGCTCACATTGATAAGCTATAGACACTCGTATATACAATTAATTGGGTCAGTTGCACGAATCATGTTCTCCCATTCCACTTTATCAAGGGCGATACTCTTTGACCATAAATCATCAAATATCTTCTCATTTTTCCATCTAGGGATTAAAATATGTGCACAAACTTAATGTTATTCTCCTCCAATTTATTCTATTAATCATTCATATAAATGTACACTTATCTATATATGTCTATTTATATATTACACATGCACATGGGTATATGGATGTATATGCGCACATGTTCGTAATTTGAATGTATGTACTGGTGCTTAATAGACATGTAGACTAATATGCATAATGCACCTATGTATGTGTATGTTTTACTATACATATATCTGTATATATACACATGCACAGTCACTCATGCACATGCACACTTCTATATATATGGTAAATGTTATTTACTAAGTTCTAAAGAAAAATAAATTCCAGCATCGGTATAAACATGAAGTCGATCCATTTATTTCCTCGTGCACATCATCTTCTCTTCTTTTTTTTCTTTTTTAAATATACATGTGCACATCATAGTCGGAGCCTTATCCTCATTATTTGGAGTCAATTATATAAATCTTGTTCCACTATTCCACTATGCACACAAGTGCGAAATTGCATACGCGTAAACTTATGCACATATATGTGTATATGTATACATGCACACATAAATAGACATATATATCCGATTCGTTGCAAACAAAATAGATGAATATATCCACACAGAGAGCTAAGATACGTATGACATGGTCATTCATATTCTTCCATTCCATCTCTATTCCAACTTCCATTTCAGTGGGAGCACGATGTATAATTGATCCCTCAAAAACTCCCCAAAGAGAACTTTTAGGACCCCAAAATTTGCGCCTGTGAGTTACTAAACCTAGCAAGCCACCTAAAGATAAAAGAGAAAAAGTGATATGCACTCTATTAGGGTCTAAAAGCCCTAGAATTGAACACAGGACACTTCGATTGGGCAAGAGATAAAAATCCTCTTTTTTTCATTTTTTAAAATTTCCAGTGACTTTAAAGTGGCTACCAAAATTTTGACATAAAAAAATAAAAAAAAAATCCCAAGTGGGTCTTTTGCCTCAAGGAACAAATGTGAAATCTTCTCCTGCTCGAGCTTAGTATACATGACCACAAATATACTATGCACATCAAGATTTCAAGAGATGATGGAGTGTCGCACAGAAGAGAAAGGAGAAGAGCGAATAAAAAAAATCAAGAAAAAGGGATAAAAATTATAGGAAGGGAGCATGCCTTGGTGATGCACATACAAGAGTAGAACAACAGAAATATAAGTCCTCTCTAGAAAGTGATGGTAATACCCAGAATCATTAATGACTCCAAGAAAATTGATTCTTATAGAATACATGCTCTATGCGGATGTGGTCAAGGTGGTTAGGGTCCAGAACATGACGTCTAGAGTTTCCTTCTCATCAGGTCCCAAATTAACATTAGAAAAAAATATCATATCTCATCCAACAACTTCCTTCTCTCTCTCTCTCTCTCTCTCCATATGACATGAAAAAATGGATACATAGTTCAAACAAGAAAAGTGGAAAAGTCTGCAAGACATGTGACCTGTATTTGCTACAATTTCAGCAGGAGATGCAACAATTATACATGTATAAAACACCTGAATCTCAAACTAAAGATTTCCAAACTTGGAAAATAAGAGTCACTTGTAAACACATGGAAATAAAATAAAACAAATACTACTTTTGATACATCACAATCTACAGAGAGACTCACCTTCATTGGATACCTAGCACATCCGCCTGATCTACTCTTTTGATCTCCATAGGCTCTAAGCATCCTCTCAAGAACTCCTGCCCAAGTTGAGCCCTCTCATTATCCCCAAACCCTAAGATCAAACCCCTGTTTGTGACCACCACAGTGTGGTAAAGGCCTGTGCTAATTTGTGAAATGTGGTGGCCTCTGAGGGTCTCGAGGACCCGTGGTTTCATTATTTTGTCCGAGCTGCTTCGGTCCGAGAAGCCCAGGCTCCCAAACCCCATCCATCCAAAGGCAAAAACTGACCCATCATCCAACAAAACAAATGTCTTTCTCTTCCTTGCACAAACCTGTATTACATACCAGAGCACAAAAACCTTTCAACATTTCAAGTAATATGAGAGAAAGAGAGAGAGCGAGAGAGAGAGAGAAAGAGTAGTATTTTAAATAGAAAGTTCAATTATAAGCTACATGAAGAGTTATGAGAGAGAGGAAGTTCAATTATAAGCTACATGAAGAGTTATGAGAGAGAGGAAGTTCAATTATAAGCTACATAAAAGGTTCAGAGAGGGAGAGAGTATTTCAAATTGAAAGTTCAATTATACGTTTCATAAACAGTTCGGCAGAGGCAATGGAACTTGTAGGCCTACTCAACATATTTCAGGCATTTACTGGCATTCCCCATAGGCACAAGTCAAACAAATACAACACAGTAAGAATAAAAAATTACTAAAAAGAAAATATAAAAGCCAGTTTATAATGCAAGACCTGGACTGCACGATGAGCCCGAAGGCTTGTCAATAGCTCAGGAGTGGTTTTGTCATTCTCGTCCCCATGGCCCAGTGCCCCACAATAACCTTTACCCCATGTATATACCTGGAAACACATAGCAGGTCATAGAGTAAAAAGAGTGCAAGGAAGAAAGCAAATCTTATTTTTCTATATTAAAGCAAAAGCTTCTTCTTCTTTTTTTTTTTTCTTTTTTCTTCATGTTTTTTTATGAAGGTTCATTGTCAAAATAGAGGCTACAAAATACGCAGCGAGATAAATTTTTTTAAAAGAAATAACCTGATCATATAACTTCAGGCAGAAACATTAAACACAACTACACAAGCACACACACACACACACTCATTAAACTTTAGGTAGAAACATTAAACACAACCACTCATGTACAATCTCTCAACTACACATACACAGGCACAATGTAGTGTAGAGGTAACACTTGGTTCACATTATGTCTCTATAAGTTTGGATTCATCACTCCAATATATAAATTTTCAACAAATTCTTTCTCAAAGAAGCAGTGGTGCTTCTGTGATTTTTTTAAATACTAAGTATTACACTTAACATTTTAGTAAAATTAAACCAGTGATATTTCAATTCTTTTCAAATAAAGTGATTGGTATTAAATGATATCCCGTTATGGAAAAGTATACCATATGCCTCAAGTCCATGGAGGTCATCTCTGTCCAATCAATTGTTGGTCAGCGATTCAGACTTCAGAGATAGCGGACCGAAAGATGACATGACTCTCTAATGGTTGGTTAGATTCTACCTCCCTCACCAACCACCCGTTGATTGGATGGTGATGAACTGTTGCAATTCATGACATGACTCTCTAATGGTTGGTTCGATTCTATCTCCCTCACCAACCACCTATCAATTGGATGGTGATGAACCCCTACAATTCTAGACTTTCCATTAACATGAAGAGTACTTCCGTACACTAAAACGCGCACACAAAAAAAAAATTTCATAGCATATACTTTTCCCTCCTTTTACTCAAGTAGAATCGCAGACAAAATACTCACATATCCACTTGAGTCGAGGGCAACAGCATGCTCATCACCTGCTGAAACACGAAGTATGTGTACATTTCTCCTCTTGAACCAATGCAAAGCTCGGGGTTGCAACTCATTATGTTGGTCACCATGGCCAAGGCAGAAATTAGCACCATATCCAAATGAATAAAGTGTGCCATCTTCAGTTACAGCTAAAGTGTATGATGCGCCAGCAGCAACTTGAACTACACGTCCAAGATTTCCAAAGCTTTCGATGAGCTTTGGGGTAGGCCTGTCTAGAATGTCACCATGGCCGAGCTGGCCATGAATGTTACTTCCAAATGTATAAACATGGCCTTCCCTTGTCAGGACCACTGTAAAATTGAGGCCTGTTGCGACCTGGAAAAGGACGCATATATAATCAACAACAGAATAATATGAGGAGGTCATCATCAAAGCAAGTAGTTTTTTGCTTCTGGTAAGTCAGATAATTGACTACATACTTGGTGGATATCGACAAAGTTGTCAGGGGAGACGAGAAACAGAAAAGGACAAAATGGTTTGATGAGAAGGAAGGTAAAGATGGACATATTTAACAAAAATATCTAATTGTTTTTGAAAAAGAACAGAGAGAGATGCTAATGTGGGATCAAAAAAATTGATGAACTATTGAAATAAGTGGCAATTTAAGATCGACCACACTATCACACTACCTCATCATGGTGAGTTCCGTATTAGCACTATAACCATGAGGACTGCATAGAACACAATTGAACTTTTCCTTTAGATATTTAAAACACAGCTAAATTTTCAATCTACAGAAGTAGGGGTATAATAGTACAATTTTCTTATGGTGGTAATGACCTAGCATGTGAGCAATCCCCGACTAGTTCAAGTCGTGTTTAGCTTAATTTAGCTCCATCTTAAAGAGGTGTTCAATAAAATTTTGTCACATCGTGCTTCTCTTCGAAGAACTCATGCCTATAATTGAATTACATTTGGAATTCTTCGACTAACTCACCATGCATCTAAAGCTTTTCATGACCTTAAGATTGATGTGAGTGTGTGCATGGTAAATATTGTACAACTCACAACCATCATTTACACCATACCTCCTTGCAAGGAATTCCCTTCAACGCTACAACTTGTGTAGGCCGGAAAATGGCATTCCTCACTTCTCCATGACCACAACAAATTGAAGAATTATCTCCACAAGTAAACACCTGAATTGAAAACACAGTTCACACAACTTTGTCACCACTCATCAAGGATACAAATAGAGGACAATAAGATGTGCTACAATGAAAGCAACAAACCTCTCCAGACTGCATTACAAAAGCTGCATGGTTGTGGGAGCCAGACATGTGGATTACACGTGATTTGCAAGGGAAACTAATTCTGCTCAAGGATACACATTGTGTAACAACTGTACCATGACCAAGAACTCCACACAAGCTGGATCCACAAGAGTAAACAGAATAACCATCGAGCAAAAGAGTGTGATATCTTCCAGTGATGACCTGAATCTGCCAAAAACATAACATAAATTTCATCAGCTTCTTAGGCACAACAATCTTAGAAAAGATGAACCACCTACAATGCCCCTAAAAATATTAAACAAGAAGGCCCAGATAAAATATTCCAAACTAATTGTAATAAAAAAGTTCCAAATTGCTTTACAGATTTTTTTTTTTTTTTTTGAGAGAGAATGATTTACAGATACCATTAAGAGTTCATTCCAAAATGTAGACATAATATCAGCTCATGAGCTTCAACCCAAGTAACTAACCAAAATAAGGCATTCCCAACAAATTAATCAGTAGAAATGTGAATAACTTCCAGCCAGCATATTAAAGCATTTATTGACAAAATAACTGAAAGTTCGTTTCCAAAGAATCTTCAAGCATCGCAAGTATCAACCTCATAGAAAATTTCAGTCACAATAGTCAAGAAAATAAAAAGGGTTCTACCGCACTGAAGGCAATCTAATAGTACAAGTTATTGCCTCTCATACAACAATTATGATCAATCCTACAACTCAAAAGAACTAGTGAAAGACCTCATTACTTCGGCAAGAGAGTCAAGATGAGAGTAGCAAGAAGCGAATATGTGGAAAGGTCCGGGCTTCTTACAAGGTTCTCCAAATTTCACTCTTTAAGTTTTCGGTAATGACTAAGATAAACTGTAACAGGGGTGATGATGGCACAATGAGAATCTTGCCTGAGTATTTACAAGGCAATTCCCCAAAACATTTACCTTGCACCTTTTGTGATTATTCACATGTATATTTGGAGAAAATTTTTATCTGAAGTGCTTCTTGAGAAGCTTTTGCATGGTGCATGTCTCTTAAGCATTTTTTTTTTGCTAGATTTAAGGTCCTCTCCCTTTTCTCAGATTTTTGGGGTTTCAAATCTGTTAGTGTTATTCACTACACTTGTAAAGTTTTACACATAGAAATGCAATTCAAACACATGTAACCATTAAGAAAGGACATTGTTTTGCCATGTCCACCACAATTTCTCATAGTAATCTACTTAAAGCCTATTTTACAAATTGTCCCCTCTGACACCCCAGTTTAGGCTGGGTTTCCACCAATGTTCAGAAAGTCGTTTGTCCAACCGCCTAGGCAGACTTTTGGAGAAAACACCTAGGCGTGGTCAAGGCGGACACTATTAGTCAGCTGCCTAGGCGCCCTCCTAGGCGGTGTAAAAGGCAGACGCCTAGGCACCGCCTTGAAAATATCATAATTAATTTGTAATTATTAATTCGTAATTTGCATGTAACAATAATTATTAATTTATTCGTAAACTAAAAAATAGTATTTTGTAATTATTAATTTATTGAAAATGCTTTTTGTATGTAACATTAATCATTAATTTATTGATAAACGAAAAGATAGTATTAATTCATATTTATTAATTTATCGTAAATACTTATTGCATGTAACATTAATTATTGATTTATTGGGAAACCAAAAAATTAATATTAATTCGTAATTACTAATTTATCGAAAATTCCTTTTGCATGTAATAGCAATTAATTTATTGGGAACCAAAAATGATAATTACGAAAATGCTTTTTGTATGCAACTTTAATTATTAATTTGTTGGGAAAATGAAAATAATCGTATTAATTTGTAATTACTAATTTATTGAAAATGCTTTTTGCATGTGATAGTAATTAATTTATTGGGAACCCAAAAATAATACGTACAAAAATGCTTTTTGCATGTAATATTAATTATTAATTTATTGAAAAGCCAAAAAATAGTATTAATTCAGAATTACTAATTTATCTAAAATGCCAAAGTCAAACAACTTCAATTTTTTTTTTATCGAAAATGGCTTTTGCATGTGATGGTAATTAATTTATTAGGAACCCAAAAATAATAACTACGAAAATGCTTTTTGCATGTAACATTAATTATTAATTTATTGGGAAACAAAAAAAATACTATTAATTTGTAATTACTAATTTATTGAAAATAACTTTTGCATATAGTAATTATTAATTTATTGGAAAAATAATAATATTATTTATAATACTTAATTAATCAAAAGTGCTTTTTGCATATAACATTACTTATGAATTTATTGGTAACCAAAAGATAGAATTAATTCGTAATTACTAATTTTTGAAAATGCTTTTTGTATGCAACAGTAATTATTAATTTATTGAAAATGCTTTTTGCATGTGAAAGTAATTAATTTATTGGTAAACCAAAAAAATAGTATTAATTCGTTATTATTATATAGTATATACAATAAATGGGGGAGGTGTGGGGAATCCAAGTTTAAAAAAAAAACCAGTAGTTGCCTTCGGGTTTGGGAGCCCGTCTAGGCGGCCCAGTCCCCCCCCCCCCCCACACCACCTCCGACTTATTGAACATTGGTTTCCACAAATATCTCGCACATTTCTACTCATTAATTAATGTAATTCACATCAAATAGGCTGAAACTTCTGGTTCAATATATAATCTGGAGGAAGGTATGGTGTTTCATCCAAAGAGGAACTTGCCACTTTAAGCAAACCATATTGCTCTAGATTGATAAAAATGTACATAAACAATGGATATGAGATAAAGCCAAGTTCAAATTCCAAGAATCCACATAGATTTCACCAAAAGTGAGAATCTGTAGTGTTTAGGTTTCAAGCTAAAAGTAAGTTTCTGTAAGCTCATATAGCTTTCTCTTTTTACTTTTTAGATGGTAACTCTGTGTTATGTGCAGTTTGAGATGAACTAGTGTTGGCAAAATCAACGTTGCTCCTGAAACTCAAAGCCTGGTATCACCTCAGTTTGGCAAGTGGCAAATGCACTTAGTGAGTTCCCTAGAGTTGTCTGAGATTGCCATAAAAAATGCCCAAAAAAGGGGGAAATTCCTAGAGAATCAGGAAAAATTAGGAAAAATAAAAAAATAAAATCAATTACTTAAATTTAAAATGAAAAATTGAAAATCACCCAAAGTTTCAAGTCCATCTTCTAATGTGAATCAACCTCTCCAATCTTTGTCAAAGTGTTCTCAAACACCCCAAATCAGATTTGGGTTTCGAGTTCAGATCTAGTTGATCCGAGTTCTTGAAACTTTTAGGTAACTAATATTTCGAAATAAAAATCTAACAAATGTGAGATTTTTAGTGGTTTTGTAAGAAACAAGCCTATGATTCAATAAAGAGCACGTAAATATCCTTAGGTAACAAATTTCATCCAAGATTGAGCAATAGTTGTGAAGAAATCAGGACTCTTCGAATTTGACCTACATTTAGGTCAACATATTTTATCTCTTTTTTCTTCTCAAATCTGATCTATACAATCGATTGATCATGTGAAAACATTGGGCTTGATCAAATGTATGGCTGAAGAGAAATGAGGTCTTTTTTGTGTGTGTGTTGGGGGGGGGGGGGGGGGGGCGGAGTGGTCATGTTCAAACTTCCTCCCCTTTTTCTTGGGGAAAAAAAATATTGATTCACCAGATAATGATAGACTCAGAGAATCTATCAGAAGAACGCTATGTCCCTGACAAACTCAAACTCTAATAGGCTCGAATAAGTCATGCCAAGTATAGTCACAAGAGGGGGAGGGGGTGATGAGCCCAATTGGCTTGGCTGAGTCCCAATGGAATTGGCCATGTTTCTAAACGCTCGAGAAAGAGGTCGTATATAAAATTGGGATTTTATACTATGAGATAGTTTACCATTGTTACAAGGAGATCACAATCAGTCCCAACCATTAGATGTCAAAATGGATGGCTTGGGGAGTGTTACGAAGTTCGAGAAATTTTTTTGGAACTTTGAGTCTAGTCAATAACACATTTATAACTACTCAATTTAAAATAGGATGCACAAGAGTGGTTATGACCTCCTTATACCAAAAGTAAATGGTCTCTCTTTGTATACTGTTCCTATAAAATTTGTTTAGTGTGTATTTCAGTGAGAAATCGCCTCTCAACAAATGAGTTTAACAGGTACTTGATTGGAAGAACACATCTTGAAGAGTTGCCCAAAAGTCGATCCTAATCTCCAAAGGCAGGGTGCTGAAGTTTTTGCCTAGTTTATCACACAGTTTGAGAGATCCCCTCATAGTTTTGGGGATAGGGCTAAGGTCCCACCTTAGGAACTCGATCCCGCGGTTCCTCAAAGGGATCTTAGAGGGAGCTGGGTTTAAAGAAATGGGGATCTCATTCCCTAAAAGATGGGATCTCGGTATGAGAGAAGTTATACTATTAATAGAACTATTGCTCTTCTCCTTGGTATTATATATTTATTTCTTTAAAATATGTTAAATTCTGGTGCATATCACATCGTGGTATACTAGAATTATGATATTCAAAACCACAGTCTAATATCATAAAAAGCCAATTTATGATGTTATTAAATTGTATTATTGTAATAAAGTGGAGTACTATAACTATGGTATGGTTAATAAGATTAGGTGTATGATAATGGATCTAGCAGGAATTGATCTTGTTTTATGTATGTGGAACTTGGATCCCTCTAAATCAAAACCTCGATCCTAGGGACATGGGATCTCGCTCCCAGGTATCCTAGGATCTAGGTTCTCAACTTGTTGAATGTACCAACATTGATCCCAACCCCAAGGAGCTTCCACCATATGGTAGTTTGGCATTTCCCGAACCGATCCCGCTCTTGCCTCCAACAGCTATGGTTCCCCTCAACCAATAATGGGTCACCCCCGCTATTTCCAAAAAGTTTCAACCCAAATAGTAACACCTGGACCTTGGCGAAATTGGAGTTGGCCACCCTAGGCGAACCAAAGTAAGAAGACTGGTTTCAACTGCATCATTCCTAAGAATGGCCTGAAACCAGCCAGACTGGAGTTGCAGAGGGAGCAGTAGCCAATGTTTAGTTTGATTGTGGCACATGCAAACAGGAACCAGTGAGTAGACATGAGGATGGGTATCAGTTTGGATCAAAGGATGTGCTTCCATGACTGTTCGCAGTCTACCATTGAATGTGCACTGACTCTTTGCTATTATGGGCACAAAAGATCATAGTGGCTTTGATGTGATCCTTCCTAGATTTCATTTGAGATTCTCCACCATCGAACACTCACTTGTTTTGCACTATCCAAATGTCCTAGGTGATTGCCAGGATGGAAGCCCGCCAAAGGTGTGTTTGCGACCTCATGCGTCAGTTTGTGGATTTTTGTTTTGCTTACAAAACACATAAAAGACTCCAAGATACCAGAGAAAAAATACCAACAAAGAAAGCAACAATTTTGATTAAAAGGCTTTTTACAAATGGTTCAGGTACACCACCAAGACACATATATCATAAGCTCTCTTAGACCCCCGGCTGTACCGGCGAGGTGCCCCAATTGCCTCCGTATTGGCAATGGAGAAGGGAAGAGCATGAGCACAAGGGATTTCCCAAAGCAAGATTTGTGATTCTTGCTTTTGACCCCTATTTGATGAGCTAGGGTTGGGAGTGTGCTCCTGCTCTTCACTAAACCACTGCTACCCTTTTGGAGGAATTTGATCCATTCAACTTCAAGGGAGTAGGTTTGTTCTAAGTTTGGGCAGACAAGTTTAAGGTTTCAAGCCTTGTATAGTTTTAGTTTGGGTAAGGCTGGGGTTTGGATGATTAACTTGGAGCCCAAGTCTTCGAATTAGGGCAAGAGTTCAACAATCTCCCACAAGAATTTCCAACCAAAGTTTTCAACCCCAAAAATGGCCAAGGGTGAGGAAGACTAAAAGTTTAGAGCATCGTAGACTGGAAAACTAACTTTTGCCATGTTTTTCATCTAAAGGGCAAGGTAGTTATAGTCTTGGGGGTGAAATATCATCCACTTGCCCGTACGGGCCTTGGGTCATCTTATAATGTAAATTTCCTTTATTTTAGCCAGATTTTGATGGATTTCTGGCCATTTTCTCTCATAAACTTGTGGAGAATTGAGTTGAGGTCATTTTGCCTCAAGAATATCATCAAAAAACCCTCATTTATGGAGTTATGGATCTTTGATTGACCAAAGGTCATTATGCAGCAGAAATTGTTTTCGGCTGCATTGAGCTTCAATCTGCTCTCCAATCATACAAATAACCATGCAATAGGTTACATTGACGTTCAAGGGATTGAGTGAGGAGCTTATCTGCAAATTTTCACCTCTAAATACCATGAGGTAAAGAGAAATAAAGAGTGAGGCAGCCAGAGGTCATGCTAGCAGCAACTTTTTTTATCCCCTTATTTGATCTTCAATCTGGTATTGATCCATGAGAATAAACCTACACACGCACGCATGCATGCATGCGCGCACAAAAACACACACATACACACAAAACACGCGCATGCGCACAAACATGCACACGCACCCGCAAACATGCACACACACGAGGTTTGGGAAATATGCCCCAAAAAGTGTAGGTCATCATGCCTGATTGATGGTTTGTCCCAGAAATCCAACCGGCAGTAGTTCATGAACACACCTGCTGTATTTTTCACATAAATCCCTTCAAACATCAAGTTAAACGATGTCCAATAGCTATGAAATTTTGAACATATCATCTTTAGACCACAATCCATGTTCCCTCTTTTCGGGCCACCGGCTGCATGGATAATACCCTGCATGTGGCTCTCGACTTTCGAACCCGTATCTTTGGCATCTGATATTGGAATTCCTTGATTTTTGGAGGGCTATCTTGGGGGTGCCTTAGATTAAACTCCAGTTCATTTTGACAACTTTTTGAGCTCGTCCGATTGGATTTGGCTCTTTCCCTTATCCACCATCTGTGTGATAGTTCAATGTCACAGCAGTGTCCTAAACTCATGATCTTTGCCTAAGAAGTCCCATTTCATATATTCAAATATCCTTATTTATTTGGTTTTGTTCTGAGGCGGTTTTGACAGCCTTAAGCAGGTTCCTGTAGTTCCAGTGTATATGATATCATTTGCCTGTTTGACCAGCCAACCTAGTACTTCTGCAGTTGAAAGGTTACTGTTGTTCAGATCTCCACATATTAGCTACCTTTAAGGTTTCATTTGGTCATATGGGGTTCTGATGTCCATCCCTAAGTTTTAATCCCAGGTTGCTAAAATAGGATGGCCACGGTATAGTCCACTATTCTACTACATATTGCTTGGATTGATTTGATGCCATGTTGTACAAACCTGACAGGGGAGGGGATTAGAACTACAAGAAAAACAGGTGTTGGACTGGCCTATTCTGGGCGTTGTCTAAACCCATCCAAAGAGGTTGAGGACGAAGTTCCAAATGTTGCTTGCTGCATTGCAATGGAGGAAGAGGTGGTTGAAGGACTCTTCCATGTCCTTATGCATTGGAAACCTATTGGTTAAAAGGATTCCCCTCCTCTACATTTAGTCAACAATGAGCACCTTTTTAGAGATAACCATCTAATTGAAAGCTTGGACTTCCACTTGAGGCTGGCATGAACTAGGCCTTCCTTGCCAGCATTGGAGCTTAGCTATTGGGGTGAAAGTCACCAAAGAAAGAGGCCAGAGAGAACACCTCTAAGGAAAAAGGGCACCAGACAATTTTGTCCCTTCCCCTCCTGGGATGAAGTTGGAGTCCACGTGACCCAATAGAGCCTTGAGATAAAGGACTTCATGATCTCAGAGGTTTCTCCTAAACCACCGAGATCAAATGGTTTAACCTCCCACCCAGTGTTTTAAAATGCGGGATGCGGCCCTGATGCGGTGGGGGGCCGATGCGGCTCGATGCGGCCCGGATGCGGGTGCATCGCGATGACACGGTCAATAAAAATATAAAAAAATTCTAAAAAATTTAAAAAAATAAGTTAATGCATAGAAAAAAATATGAAGGTGTGATAGTAGGTATTTTAGTTTAATGATTAACTTCAAAACTATTAGCTGTCGGAGATTCTGTATCCAGTTATCCACCCATATAAGTATTTCCACAAAGCAAGCATATCACACAATTTCGATCTTTGGGATTTTTTAGTTTAGCATATTTCCAAGCCAGATCCTTATTACTAGAAGATTGGGAAGAAGACATTGCCCCAAAAATATGTATAATAGTAATATTGTACAAGAAGGAAAAAAAATTTTACCGACTTTGTGAAGTACTGCTCGATTTCTTTACGACCTTTGAAACCCCCGATTTTTTACAACAAATTCACCCTAACATCTCCAAATCAACAATCTAAGGCATCCAATGAACATCCAAGTATCAAACAACCGCCAAATCGAAGATTTTGATGAAAAAAATTATTCCGCCTAAATTTTTTTTTACCTCGGTTTGATACAAAAACAGCCACAAAAGTGGCTGAAAATCTTCGTTTAGGGCCCCTAATACCCCCCCCCAAACAGTTTCTCTAACATTTGGATGGTCAAAAAGACCATTTTGCCCCTCCTCGAGGGGCAAAACAGAAAAAAAATTCAGCAGATACTGTAGCAGTGGGATGAGGTCCGATGCTGCCTATGCGGGATGCGGCTATGATGCGGCCTGATGCGGCACATATGTGGCCGCATCTGTCAAAAGCGCATATGCACCTATTTCTGATGCGAATGCGAGCGCATCCCGCATGATGCAGCCGCATTTTAAAATGCTGCTCCCACCTCATATGAATGGGAGGCAAACGCATTTGGATTTGAAGCAATTGGGTAGAGGTTAGGGAGCTCATCCAGCCGGGTTCTAAACCATAGGTATTTTGGATAACCTGATGCCAAAGTTCCTTCTAGAATGGTGGAAAATGCCACAATTTCTTGCCTAAGAGAGAAATGTCACTGTTATTGAGGTTCATGATGCCTACTCTCCTTCACTTTTAGTTTTGCACACAATTTCCCAACAAAACAGTGGAACTTGTGCATCTCTCTAGTGCCCGACCAAAGGAATTCACACATAAGGCATACAAGCATGCCACAACAGCCAGCGGCATGTGAGATAAAGAAAACTATAAAACCAGGATATTCTAGAGGTTAAATTTGATTAGAGTAATTCCACAACCAAGTGACAATAATAAACCTTTCCACGTGGCTTGTCTACTTTCCAAAATCCCAACCACGTCATCCCATTGACTTATCCTGGATTTTCCCAGGCGACAGAGGAAGAGCCAATAATTTATTGGACAGGGTATTAGTAGCAGAACCCAGCCTTTCAGCAAGTCCTTTGGTGGTGTTAAGCGGTACTATGAGTTGAGACTCACCCATGTCAATCTTTAGGCTTGTTGGGATCTCAAAGCACCTAAGAAACAACCATAGATAATCCAATTGCTTAGGGATGGCAGCACAAAAAGCCAAGGTGTCAACCGCATATTGAAGGTGGGTAATAGAGGCGCCACTCTAAGACGTGGGAAAATCCTGGAGCAAGTTCTTGTGGTACAGGTTTGAGATGGATTTATTAAACGCTTCTACTATGATAGCAAAGAGCAATGGGGAAAGGGGTCCCTGCTAAAGACTCCTCAAGAAGTGTAGAAATCGAAGACATCCATAAATAAGGATGAAGAATTTGGGGAGGGTGATATACCTGGAGATCCACAATCTCCATTCTGCCTAATTGATGTAGAGATTTAATAAAGATAATAGAAAATTAAACAAATTTCAAACAAAGCACATGCACCAATTGAAGGGAACCAAGGTTTCCTCCCCAAAACCTAATTAGGCAGCAAAAGCTTCCTCTTCCTTTTTCCTCTTTTCTAACTCGGTGAATGCCCCATAAAGCCCCACGCACCTCTTTTATTTAATATTTAATTAACAAAATTCAATAATTCCCCTAACCAAAATAAAAAAGGCTAAAAACAATCCCAACTTAAAAAGTAACTTAAAATTAAATATCCTAGCTTAAAATAAAATACCTAGAATGCCACTCAATTGAAAAATAAAAGATATCAAAACTCAACAGAAAATTCACTTAAAAATTCCCAAAATAAATAGAAAAACATCCTGATAGTTCCTCTTATTCTTTATTGGTACCTCGTCTAGGGTTGCATTCTCCAAATAGATGCGTGTGTTGGGTGGATGCATGTCCTTCCTGTGATACATCATCATCTTGCTAAATCACCCACATTGAACTCCTTAAAACGAAGATATTTATCTTCTGCTTCCTTATACTTGGCTGTATTGCCATTTAAAGTAGCCCACACCTGGTCGTGGACTTCATCTGATCAACCCACTCCTCAGCAATAGTATGACCCTCAACACTATTTTCGATAGGAACCAAATCTAGAGAACAAGTAGGGCTCGTTCCATATACCACTTCAAAGGACTCCTACCAGTCGACCTACTACGAGCACTATTATAGCCCAATTTGGCTTAAGGTAGCGCTAGGTCCTACTGCTGCTTATTTTGCCCCACAATTTTTCTAAGAATATTTCGATTTACCACTTCAGTTTGCCCATTAATTTGTGGGTGATAGGCACTACTGAAATCTAATCGAGCACCCAATTTCTTCGACAAAGTTCCCCAAAAATGGCTGAGAAACTTAGTATCCCGAGTGATTGTTTTTCAAATACCATGCAATCTCGCTATCTCTCTAAAGTACAAATTGGCAACATGTAGCATCCAATGTCTTCATGCAAGCTATAAATGAGCCAGTTGAATATTTATCCACTACCACAAATATAGAATCCATTCCTCGTTGTGTATGCGAAAGACCTACCGCAAAATTCACGCTAATATCCTCCCAAGGTGCATTAGGAATAGGAGGTAGAGAATAAAACCCGGTGTTCTCTTATCGTCCCTTAACTAGTTGACATGTAAGACAGCCTTCTAACCGAGTAACATCCCTCTCCAATTTTGGCCAGAAATATTTAGACTCTACCAATGATATGGTTTGCCTAGCCCAAAATGTCCACCAAGACCTCCATGAAGTTCTGTAATCAGAGTCTCTCTAAGAGAACCTGCAAGTATACAAAGTCAATTTCCTTTAAAGAGAAATCCATCATCACAACATTGAACCTCTATCTCCTTAAATTTGACATCATCTACATAAAGATCCTTCATGAACTCAAACCTTATAATGGTG
Organism: Amborella trichopoda; assembly: GCF_054954075.1. Classification (NCBI taxonomy): domain Eukaryota; kingdom Viridiplantae; phylum Streptophyta; class Magnoliopsida; order Amborellales; family Amborellaceae; genus Amborella; species Amborella trichopoda. Next base: position 43,938,819 of record NC_142342.1, read on the forward strand.
GTTGTCACAAGTTGTTCTTTTGCTCAGAGCGTCTGTTACTCTATTTTGATTGCTTGCCTTATGCCGAATGACAAAAGTAAACTCCTACAAATAGACTAGCCACCAAGCATGTTGCTGATTTAGCTTATGTTGCCCATTAAAAAAATTTAGTGGTTCATGACCTGAGAACAAAATAGCATACAACTCCACATCATAGTAGTGTATCGCTGCTGGGTATCATTTTACTTTTCACTGAAAAAGACCATAGGACGCCTTTCTGGACTCAACAACGCATCAATACCGACATGCGAAGCATCACAATCCAACTCAAAAACATTATCAAAGCAAGGAAGAGCCAAGACACGAGCCTCGAACATCTTCTGCTTCACTAACTGAAAGCTTTTCTCGGCCTCATCCGTCCATACAAATGGCCCCTTCTTTAGACAATCAATGATAGGTGCTACATTCAAACTGAAGCCCTAAAAAAAGCTCCTAAAAAAAGTAGCCAACCCATGAAAACTAAGAATATGATGGATTGTCGGGGGCATAGGCCAATCCAAGGTTGCTATTACCATCTTTTGATCAACCTTGATGCCCTCAACTGACACAACATAACCAAGAAAACCCAGGCTGCATGTCGTAAAATCACACTTCTTCAGGTTCCCATGCAACTGTTGCTCCCGTATATGGATCTGATGGTACCCACTCCGCAAATATAAAAATAGTAGCACCAACCAACATGTCCAGCATATCATCCAGGCAAGGAATTGGGAAAGCAATACTTGATCGTAATCTTATTAATGGTCATGTTGTCCACCCACCCGCATATGCCAAGTCCCGTCCTTCTTAGGTATCAATACAACCAGGACAACACATGGATTCAAAGTTCTCTCACAGGAGAAGCTCTATAACCTGTCTTTGTAACTCTTCATGTTTTTTGGGTTCATCCTATATGCTGCCTTGTTCGGTAAGCTAAACCCAAGAACAACGTCTATGTGATGCTAGATATCCTCACAAAGGAGGTAACCCCTCAGGAAGCTCATATGGGATGACATTATGATAGTCCCTCATTAATGGCTCTAACTGTTGTGGAATCAAACTAGTAGGCTGCTCCTCCCCTCGGACCACTGGGTACAACATCCTGGACTCCTCCTCCCCTCGGACCACTGGGTACAACATCCTGGACTCCTCCTCCATAAACTCCCCTAAAGAAAGAAGATTAGTACATACCTCATCTAATTTAGATGCACTTTCCTTCTTAGATGAACCTAAAACCACTTTTACCCCATCTTTGACAAAGAAGGAAATGTTTTTTAAGCCCATCATGTATAGTGCATTGTCGTATTACCACCACCTACATAGTAATAAATGAGACACATCCATAGGCACTAATCTCCCCATACTTAATCTCTTAAAACTTTCCACTTGAAAAAGAAACCAAACAATGTTTGGAGATTGATACTTCATTACGCTTCTTGAACCAAACTACCTTGTACGGCTTTGGATGGCTTTCCATCTTCAACGACAGCTTGTCTACCATCTATTAGGACACAATATTCTCACAGCTTACTCCATCAATTACAAGACTACAAACCTTCCAGTATGTCGTGCATCATGTATGGACGACGTTCGTGTGCGCCAATCTTCTTCTTCCACTACCCAAGGTATGATCATCCTACACCAAATCACCAAAGCCTCCCCATGTTCACCGAATGTTCCCTCATGTTCATCTTCTTTAGGCACCTCATCACAAATGAGGTCTATCGATTAACTGCTTATTTTCCTCTTTGAAAACTTCCTCATAAAGGGTGAAAACCTTTTTATTCCAGTATGGATAAGAGACATGTACGATTCCCAAACACTTAAAGCGCTTGTTAGCACTGTTCTTTGGTCGATTAGGGCGACTAGAACCAGCCCCGTCACCCATACTTTCCAGCTGTTTGGACCATAGTTGTTGGGTACGAGAACAGAAACAGATTGGGGGTGGGATCGATGCCTGTACAGCCTCAAAGGTGATCGAGGTCCATGTGTGATGGGGATCGAGCTCCTTCATTACATAGGATCGAGAATTATTATACGAAAGTGCGAGATCCTATACATAAGAACGAAGTTCCCAAGGCATTTTTTTGAGTTTCTTAACTTAGGGAGCACGTTACTAAAGTGATCCAAACTATTATAGAGCGAGGAATAACTTTTATAGGAAGCTCTCCATTTTCTTAGAACACAAGTTTCTAAAGTAGGAAATAAGGATCCGTGGCTTTAAAATGTAGCTCCTAGCATTGTTAATCAATAACATGTAGGTGTAGTCCTTCTATGAAATAAACAAGGAACTTTAAAGCGATCCTATATTGGTGGGATCTGGATGCGATATATGGTGATGCTTGTGTTCAGTTATTTTGGAATCTAGATCCCAATACACTTTGGAGCACGAGCCATAAGACTAGAGAACTAAATCCTCTCATGTCCAGGAACGCGAAATTAAATTGTAAGGTACTCATTCCCTTATAAGATGGAGCGCGATCTCGAAACGACTAAATTGAGTTTTAGACGAGATCCACTTCGGGATCGAGAGAATCGAGGTTCAGCAAGAGATCGCCAAGCAAGGGAGGAGATCCCGGTAACTATGGTTTGGACAGATCAGTAGGACTAAAACTTTGGCCAACCACAGTATTATTGCCTTTCCTCTAAAAACACCACCAAGGTTTGCATGTACCACCTTGGGTTGTGTTCCACCTTAATAAGGGTCATTTCTTTTGAGTTTCAACTTAACAACAGGGTTGTACTCTTTCTCAAAAACAACAACAGGGTTGTACACTTCATCCAAGGTGTAATTATGTTGTAACTCCACCACATCTTGTATGGATGTTTTAGCCCACTGACATACTATGGGTTGTTCCTCACTTTCAATCACATCACTTCGGACCATTAACTAATTAAATTCATTCATGTATTCATCCACACTCCTATCTCCTTGACAAATAAAGGGACTGCAAATAAGTTACAGGTAGGTATTTTTCTTTTAATGCTCTTTTAAACTTCTCTCAAGAAGTAACTTTTAGCTTTTCCATTCTTTTCCTTCTAGCCCTAAGCTATTCCCACCATGTCGCACCCTTCTTTCATTTTCTGGCAATAATTATTTACCTTTTTCTTATCAGGGCACTTCTTTGTAATAAAAAACCTTTCTTCAGGTTGAGGCTTACCATCAAACTCAAGAATATCCACCTTCAAATAGGCATCTCAAGAGTAATGCACCCCACATCAAGGCCTTATGTAACTTTCCTCTTCACTTGACTCCTCGAGCATAGCAGAACAATGAAATGGATTGAAACGAAAAGCTCACTTATCTTACGGCTTAGCTTAGGTAAACGGCTTTGTACTTGACATCTTCTTCGGTATAATGGCCACCGTCTTGCTCATGATTGATGCCCATGAGTTGTTATGCAATTTGTTGAACCTACCTCCTGAGATTCTCAATCTCTTCATCTCTAGCATCTTGGGGTAGGTCAACAAGAGCCCCCCTTCTACAACCCTTTCTTGCTACCATAGGTTCACTGAAATCACAAATCATAAGTAGAAAATCAGCAAACCCTAACTGAAACCAGCAAGTTCTAGGCTGAAATCAGTAAACCCTAGGCTGCAATCAAGAAACTCTAGCCTAAATTCAACAAATCCTAGACTTGACCGAAGAGCTTTGACACCAATTGATGTAGAGATTTGATGAAGAAAATAGAAAATTAAACAAATTGCAAGCAAAGCATAAGCACCAATTCAAGGGAACCAAGGTTGCCTCCCCAAAACCTTAATTGGGGAGCAAAAACTTCATTTTCCTTTTTCCTCTTTTTAAAGTCACGTGAATGCCCCATAGAGCCCCAGACACCTCTTTTATTTGATATTTCATTTAACAAAAGTCAAGGATGCCCCTAACCAAGATAAAAATGGTTAGAACAATTCCAACTTAAAGTTAAATACCCTAACTTAAAATGGAATACCTAGAATGCCCCTCACTTAACCAGAAAATAAAAGATATTAGAACTGAACAGAAAATCAACTGAGGAATATCCCAAAATAAATAGAAAAGCATCTCGGTTAGACCTTGTTCTTCCTATTCTTCTAAGTAACTTGCCTGGGGTTCACATCCTCCAAATAGGTCCGTGCATTTGGCGGAACCTGCAGCTCCCATTGATAATAGTCTTCACTAATAGACTTTGCATGTCCTCACTAATGCCCACCGACTCAAGACCTTCTCCAATATTTGCAAGTCAACATGATCAGACAACTTCTCCCAATCCAACTCAAGAATAAGGCCAAGAATTCTTTATAAATTCTTGGCATGAATGCATTTGCCAACAGAGGACCGTACCATGATCTAATGGCCTCAAACAAAGGCTCATTGAGATGGAGTGGTGATGAGATTGAGTACATGTCTTCGTAGAAGCTAGGATTGTTTTGTGTAATTAAGAAATAGCATAACGCAAGAAAGCTTTATCCAGCTACGGATAAAATAAACTTAAAAGTGTGCCATTTTCCAATGAAGAAGAAACAATAAAAGTACAATGTCGTTAATTGGGCCACAATGGTGTGACGACCAACATATGGTTTGTTGTTCTAGCCAAAGTTTCCAAAAGCTGGGCCTAAGTTATAGCTGAAGTTTTCCAAATTTTTAAAAATCAATATTCGATATATAATTGCATCATTCGTTATATAATTGCTTCAACAAGAAGTAGTACATTGCCTGATGGTGTCTCGACCAAACTCGAAGCCTGTTCCACCGACTGTATGAATCTCAAGACGAGCTTCCAGTTGCCCCCACATCTATCTACAAGGCTGGTCCTTGCCGCTACTGACATACCCCTGAAAATTGCACCCGAACTGCATAGATGGAAAGCAGCGAACTCGGCCATGGACCGAAACTTGAAAGGGAAAAGGCTTTGATGGCCCCGAAAAATTCGACATGAGGCTTCCAAGCAAGCAAGGTCAGCAGGGCCGAGACGACCTGAATTCAGTATCTCCTGAAGAAGATGGGAAGGCAATTCCTCCAAAGACATTGCTTGATCAGCCATGGCAAGCTACGTCATGTATATGTCAAGAGAGCCCCACCCCACCCCCCCCCCCCCAAGATACAGATGTCTGCAAGGACAAGAGGTAGCTAAGAAGTCAAACAAGATGGACAAGATTTTCAAGAACCGGGGGGAATGAAAAATTTTGTCTTTTTCCTTGTAAAGAAATTTTATCTTTTTATTTCACACAGTAAGAGATTGAAAACTAATCCCAGCTTGTGAAGTACATTATGGTTTTGCAGCAATAGGGGAAACAGCAAAGCTTCAATTGGAAATTATGAGATAGTAAAAAAAAAAGTGCACAGAAAATACGGCGATCATTAGGCAAAAAAGGCAAGAAAATGAGCCCAAGTTAATAAGAGTTTGTAATATTTTGCAGGGTGATTGTTTTCTTAACAAGAAAATATCTTGAATTATGAGGCAGCCTAACATTAAAAAAATAGAATTGAGTAATATAAGGGAGAAAATGGGGAATTGCAAGTAAAATGAAATCAAATTCCTCGAGCATACAACAATTTTACAGGAGATTTTCTAAAAATGTTAAGCAACAGCCCGAAAGGCATTCTAACATAAGCAAATAAACATAAGAATCTTATGCTGAAAAGAGAACATGTGAGACAAAAGGACTCTTAAGCATTCAACTTTAATACAATGAAGGGGTTTTTGGATAAACTTGTACCTCAAAATTAACAGTCTTAACCAGCAAAAATAGAAAAATATAGAACTAAGACAAAAAAAATTACAGCCAACATTTTTGTGTTACTCAAAACTTACAAACACCAATTAATCAAACGCTTTGTTGGTGTGCAGAAATTATGATTTTTGAGTAACTCTTATGTCTTGGATTAATATGCAAAGCAAAAATTGAACCCAAAACGAGCTTGGTTCTATTTAAAGGAACGAGGGTTCTCAGACAAGCTAAATTATGAAATTACCAAATGTTATTATCAGAAAAATCAAATGAAATAAAATGGGCGGAACCATCAGACCTTTTAGGAACAATAGTCATATAATTCAACAAAAAATATCCCTCAAAGTTCAGAAGAAAATTACGTTTGAAGAACAATCCATCAACTGAAAATGAACAATCGTTCACTGAAACCAACATAACAGAGTTTGAAAGAAGCAAACCTGAATAATCAACCCTGAAAATATGAAGGAATTAATGCTTCTAAATAAGCTCAATTGAGAATTGAATTGACGATTGCAAAAACCATGGATATAAACTACCAGGAATTGGTGACACGAGAAAACGCACACAAGAGGAACCAAGAAAACTGATGAATTAGGGCTCAATGGAACCCCACAAAACGACAATTCAGCTAAAAAATAAGGGTTTTAGAAGTTCAGATACAAGATCGTACCAGAAATAGGAGGGTTTCTCCAGCTTTTGCCGCCCAACCTTCATCTTTTCCACCGAAAATGAACAGGAGCGTTCTCCGAAAAGGGCAAAAAAAAACAGAAAAGGTTGAGAGAGAGTAAGAAAGCAAGAGAGAGAAAGAGAGCTAATCGAGAAGATTCGTAACACGGTTTCGTGAAATGCTCTCTGATTCAACTATAGTGGCGGACGAGAGAGATTAATAGAATCCAGAAAAGCTAGGGTTTCCTCGTTTTCGGGCTCACTCTGGTGTGTGACAACGAGCAAGAGAGAGAGGGTGAAAAGAAAGAAATATAGAGAGAGAAAATAAAATGTAAGAGAGAGAGAGAGAGAGCGCGTTATTCATTGGGTTGTTTGTGCATTGGAGTCACCGTGTCCAATGATGTTTCGACACGTGGCAAACAAGGTGTAAACCAGTCTCATACCAACACGACATTTTTATAAAGGAAAAATGTTTGATACGGGTGGAGATCTATCAAAATAAGTAAAGCCTCACGTCGAAAATTTCAATTCAAGCATTAAAAAAAAACCTTTACATCAATCATTTTGATTTGAATATTATAGTTGTAAAAAAATAAAATATGATTTCAAATTTTAAAAATAATGTATATTATAATAAATTATCTAAATCGTTCATTTTTTTAAAAAAAAAATAAATGTTTGAGGATCTTCATTATCTATACTATTTTTTAAGTTTCAAATTTAATTATTGATGTTGGAAATTGATTTTAAAGCTATCATGCAGAGTTCCTTGTTGAAACTACTTTTCGAAAGAATATTTGAGGTGATGCTTTATTTTGTTTTCATGAAACTTAAGCCTTATAGAAACTTCATCCATAACAACTGTTTTTACATGGCTCCTATGTAGTGCATATGCACTCATCTTCATGATCCATCCTTGAAATGAATTTTGAACTTAATCTTTTTTAAGTATACAAAATCTCTAACATGTAGTCGATTAATTAATATAAATAGAGTTAATTTTTTATAAAACTAAAAATGATCATTTTTTGAAAAAAAATTTAAGGACATTGATTTTTAGTTTCTTTGGTGGGACCACCACTCTTCGTCTATCTTAAAGATGTATGTATGATGTCTTGGAGGAGGACGCAAATGTTGTTATCCATCTCCATCCATACAAATTTTTCTTTTTTATAATGTTTACACTGGGTATTGTGCACCGACCTTAAACAATGAAAGGGAGGCCACCTCTTAATAGTGTCAAAAGATATAGTTCTAATGTGGAAAATTTTTATGATGGTCCGAAAATCTATTTTTATCTCTGGTTATGATATTTAAAACTTCAAAAATGGGGAATCGAGGAGATATCTTAACGGATAAAAAACTTGAAAATAGACAGTCTAATTGATATGTTATAAGATACACATTTTTTAAGAGTTGAATTTCTTTTTATTTTCATATCTGTAGGTATGGAGGTTGAGATGATTAATTGAGGGATTCTTCAGCATAGCAATAACTATTTTCATTGAAAATTTTATCTCAAAATCTATTTTTAGATCTAATTATTAGGATTATCTCAAACTCTATTTTTAGATTTAATTATAAAATTTTTAAAATATATGAAAATCTTGAAAATTGACTGTCTAGATAATGTATTGTAAGATACACTATTTTTGGGACTCAAAATCTTTTTTTTTTCATATACATCTCGTTATGGAGATGATCAATTAGAAGGTTTTTCAACATTAAAAAACCTTTTCAATAGATATTTGAGGTGCATCCGTAATTCTATATTTTAAGATTGCAACTTTATATAAACTTTTTCCTTTAAAAATATATAATACAAGAACAATTGTAACTTTCTTTCACCAAAAGTAAATGGTCTCTTTGTACTTTTCCATAAATTTAATGCTAGATCTCTTGACACACAAAAAATAAAATCAGTGGCGATGAATAGCGCAAGAACAAAATTTAGAATAATCCATTTTTGATGTTCAACATCTATTTTTTTTAGATTATGATTGAGGTCGTCCACCCTATCAAATTACAAAAGCTTGAGGTCGTCCACCCTATTAAATTACAAAAGCTTAGGTCCAAAATCTATTTTTAACATGTATATTTGAAAGTGACCGTATTTGAATACGCCAGTAAACTGATGCTCCAAAGCAATGCTATCAAATTCTTTTAGCTTCAGCAAAAAAGGTTTAAATCTTTGAAATTTTGGCCTAGACCAAAGTAAGGCAAAGCTCCGATGCATCCGCTTCGGCCTACTTTGGGCCGTTTTTCGGCTCATTTCGATGAATTTTTGAAGTGTACGTTACAACCTTATATAAACTTTTTCCTTTAGCATTTTTGTTAAAGGGAGCGTGTTGAATTTGAAGAAAAGCACAGGGGAGCCTTGGCAGCCCTGATTTCTTCTCAATAATTGGCTACAAATTTGTTGAAATCTTTTTACAAGAGGGATTGGATACTATGAGACTATTTATTCTTGGTAAAGGAGATCATAATTACTTTTAGCCATTGAATATGAAATCCATTAGATGAAAGCGTGTCATAACATTAGAGAAATTTTATTTTAGATGTTGTGTCTAAACGATGACACATTCTCAATATCGGATTTCAAATCTAAGTATCAATGATGATTGTGACTTCCATGTATCCAAAGTAAAAATCGCATTATATACATTTCCTTTACAATATTAGATATTAAGTTGAGTAACATCATCAAAATGATATTGTCATTAACAAAGGTAATAGGTACAAGCAAGATCTTTTTATTGTTGGGTGCAAAAATTGCAACTAAAACCAAGAGTATATGCAAAATTTTGAGGGTGAGAGAACAAACATCCTCAAAATGTTACAAGTCTTTTCCTGGTTTTGTTATTGGCAGGAAAACTTAAAGACCCCACAAACCATGCATATAGAAAAACCCATGAATTTTGAGAGAGAGAGAGAGAGAAAGAAAGCAGTTGAAGAAGAAAAAGATTATGGATTTTGGTTGGAGCAAAGAGAGTTAGATCCGCAAATTAATTGACCATGTTGCAAATTAGATCTAGGTTTATTATATAAGAAAATAATCTAATTTATCTCAAATATGTGAAGAAGTATGTGAGGATGATATGGTTTTGATTGATGAGATTCGAAACAAAGTCAACATAAAGTTAAAACTTTGGAGAGATGCTCTAGAAACCAAAGGTGTTAAAATTAGTCGGACTATGGCAAAGTATATGGAGTGCGCATTTAGCAATAACATGAGTACAAATAAGGAAGTAGTCAAAATTGCTGGCCAGAAAGTACAACAAAAACCGCACTTTTGATATCTTGGGTCAATAATCCAACAAAATGGAGAGATCGAAGACGATGTCATACACATAATTAGAGCTGGGTGGGCAAGTGGAGAAGTGCAACTGGAATTTTATGTGATCGCCGCATACCAATGAGGTTGAAGGGCAATTCTATAAGACATGGTAAGACCAGCTTTGCTCTATGAGGTGAAATGTTGGGCAAAGAAAAAGCAATATACCCATACAATGAGTGTAGCATATGAGAATGTTGAGATGAATGAGTGGCAAGATAAGAAGGGATAAAATTCGAAATGAATCTATTCGAGAAAATTTAAGCATGGTACCAATAGGCGATAAAATGAGAAAGAGTAAACTTAGAGGTAGGCCATATGTAGCCCAGACCAAGTACAACGCCTATTAAGAGGTGTGAGTTAGTTCAAGTGGAATGATTGAAAATGGCAAGGGATATGCCCAAAAGGACGTGATTGGAAATAATCGAAAAAAATGAAGACTTATTGCCTCATTAAGGATATGACCTTTAATAGAACATTATGGAGAACCATGTTTCACGTAGCCGACTCCAATTAATTATAAAAAGATTAAAATGATGATGATAATGATGATGTAAAAAAACAAAAAAAGAATGAGTGATTATAAATAAAGTAATAGTAGTAATAATAATTGAAACCAATGTAAAAATGTTCAAAAAATTTCTAAAAAAGTGCTAGCTTATTTTTATGTATATTATTTAAATGTATTTAGTAAAAATAAAGGGAAGTATATAATGAAAGTACAAGACCATTTACTTTTGGTACAAAGCGGTCACAATTGATTTTGATCATTTATCAACATGCTTCCTTGGGAGTACGATCGAACCAAAAATTGTCACTTGTCAACTTGTTGAGGACCCCTTGACCATTTCTCAAACTACAACAGCCATTTTCTAAAAGAGTGGTAGTGTGAGTAGCTTTTGACAGAGGGTTGGTGGCTAGTAAGTAGTATACGAACATTATTAATTTTATTCATGATAGTTAATCTTATGATAAAAGCCATTCTATGTTTTGAAAAGTATGAGGTGTTTCACTTTATCTTTTTTGTTTTTTCCTCAAAAAAAACATGAAACGTTTATAAGAGAATTGGAAACCACCACTAACCGCAATGAAAACCATTAAAACAATAGAGAGGAAAACAAATGGGAGATATATCATGGTGGTTGAGATGAATGCCAAATGCGAGATATATCATGGTGGTTGAGATGAATACCTAATATTGACATTTAAGATTGTCTTTTTCATCCCAAACCTTGAATCACATCAACAAACTTAGTCTGAAAAGAAAAAAAGGTACAAAGAAATAATTAAAAATAAAAATTTTTATATAAGGGTGAAGCTCTAAGCAATTAAATTAAGGCACATTTCAAAAATTCATTGAAAAAAATGTTGTTTCGATGCTCAAAAATCTTCAAATTGATCATCTCGACCTTAATATATATAAACATAAGAAAAATAGATTTCAAGTCTTGGTCATAGTGCATCTTGTAATGCACTTTCGGACCATAAATTTTCAAGCTTTTCAAGGTTTATAAATCTACTTAATCTACACTATTTATTAAGCTTTAAATTTTATAATTAAAAATAAAAATAAATTTTCAAGCCATCACAGAGATTTCTAATATTGAAACAAAACCTTTCAACACATCCATTAAATATTGTACCTACCTCTACAAATATTGTTTAGGCGTCAGCCATAGACAAACCACATCCATTAAATATTGTACCTCTACAAATAAAGGTTGAAAGCAAGAGGGTATATAAGATGACTAAGCAAAAGGAGCGCAACATGCCAAGCATAAGGCACTTCAGCCACTCTCATTTAAAAACACCATGTGAGCCATATATAAAAAGGAAAAAGTTTTTATAAGGTTGAGGCTTTAAACAATCAAATGAAGGCATATCTCAAACATTCACTGGAAAAGATTGTTTCGATGCTCAAAATCCTCAAATCAATCATCTTGACCTCAATATGTATGGACATGACAAAAAATAAATTTCAATTATTGGAAATAGTGCATCATGTAATTCATTCTTTGGACTGTTAATTTTCAAGATTTTCAAGTATTCATAGATATGCTCGATCTATACTATTTTTGAAACTTTAAATTTTACAATTAGATAAAACTTTTAGACCATCACAAAGATTTCTAGTACTAAAACAATGTCTCTCGACACTATTTGAATGTGCGCCTTACTTTAATTTTTAAGGTATACAAACCATACCCTTTAAAAAAGGGTATGGTTTGTATAAGGTTGAGGTCCTAAAGAATTAAAGTAAGACGCACCTTCAAATAAATCAAATTACTAAAACGAAAATTATCTCACGACCGCATGACTAAATATCGTAGACAACCTATTTTTAAAACTAGTAAATTTGGTGCTACTCTTGAACCCTAAGGACCACACTATCCCATTAAATGCCAAAACCATAGACCATCATAGTCTGTGATCCCTATCATGTGATCCATAATCATGCAATACCACTATTTTAGTAATAAATCAAGTAAACATAGCAAAATAACCTATTTTTACATGATCTTTAGTAGGCAATATCACAAAAACGCAACTGCTCCAAAATGAAAATTTGTCTGGCAAATCTGCTTGAAATTGATATATATATATTCTAATATGATTTGAGCTTTTATATAAGCACATTTTGTAACCTATTTAGAGTTGGACTTTGTTAACCCATAGGCCAAGAAACTTGAGCCTTTGAGAGACCAAAGAGAAAACCGTGAGAGATCAAATATCTAGACAAGTTCTAGCCAAACCGTAGCCATTAAACCTGCAACCTTAAGCTTAGAACAGGTCCAAGATAATATTTCGTAGCCATTAAACCTGCAACTTTGGGTTTGTCGAGCAAGCTGGTGCAGCAAGATATTTTTCTCATCATCTTTTCCTTTATTTTTCCGTTATTTTGTTAGATCTACGATTTTATACTTATGTCATTTAATATTTCGTGCTTTTGGATTTCTTATTATCTTTTTCTTTATTTTTCAGTTATTTTGTTACATCTAGGTTTTTATTCATATTTCATTCAATATTTCGTGTTTTCAGATTTATGCTGGCTCTGCCATTGAGCTGAGAGCGGATCTATTCGTTTTTTAGTAGTTTGGCCTGAGATTAGAATTTGATTATCCAACTCTCTATCACACTTTTAAAATCAGTTTGTGGTACGGATCTGAGTAATATTCGTTTGAATATCTCTCCAATTTGCATTGTAAGCACATATACGGTCCAAACAGTGTAAAGCATCGATCTTAAAGATGGATGCAAGTAGGTGTTCCATTTAAAAACAATGGAAACTAACGGTCCAAATGTTTTCTTACTATAACTATTAATTATAGTTTTTAAAAGTTACTTATTTTTTCATATTCATGATCTCCATGTTAGATATTACATGTCCTTAAAATTAAGTCAAAAAATCCATCTCAAAAATAGATTTACTAATAAGCCTGCATTTCTACATATGCGAGCTTGGCCGCATAGAAACCGGGTCCTTACTAAAATATGCCACTTTTTTTTTACTCAAAATTGTGAACATGTTGTTGAGAGTTTGAAAGATGGATGACACACAAATATTTACATCATTTGGCTTTAGTTCCTCAAGTTGGCCAAATTACAATCCCAAATTCAAAGAAAATGTAATTTGTATTTTGACTATTTTTAATATAAATAAATAAAAAATCATACAAGCCTCTCAAAATTATTAAATTTTATAATAATTCTCTCTTATTTTTCCTGTCATGTTCTACAAGTATTTATGAGCCCACCCACTCCTTACATTCCATACCTTCCTTTCTTATTTCTACCTCAATACCTACCCTCAAACCAAATATACATTTCTACCCTAATCCTCCTAATCAATCTTGTCCCTCAATAAATGACCCCGATAACTCGTTTTCTCCTTGCTCTCTCCTAGAAGATTTTCCCTCTCCCTCTCTTCTCCAACATATCAAGAATTCTCTCTCTCTCTCTCTCTCTCTCTCTCTCAAATCCACACAATACGAGAGAATGGAGGGAAGTTATTAGGCCTTCTTTATTAACTAAGAAAACAAGAGAAAATGGCATGTTTTTTTTTTGTTTGGGAATGGGAAAAGTATAGAATTGCGGAGCAATGCATTTCTCGGCATTTCTATGCTTTTTACCATTTTGGGGGAAAATTACAGTAGTTGATTTCTTAGCAAAATAGGGAAACATTAAACCACGTTATTTCATTTTTATTTCTTTAACCTCATGATCTCTCTTCCATTTAAATCTCTCTTTACCCATGCTCTACCCCGAGCATTCTCTAGTTTTCATGGGCAGGTTACCAAATAAGGGTTCTCAGAGTTTTCTACGTCTATCTTTTTTTTAAGCTTCAGTTTCTTAAAAAATTTCTACGAAAAACATCTTTCTCAGTTATCAGGGTTATTTTTTTTTAGGGACAAGAGAGGGAAAATAAGCATATCTTTCGTTTGGGGCAATTATTGAGGTAAAATTAAAGAATTAATTGGAGAGACATGATGAGCGACTGGGATGATACATATTTTTAGAATTTCATGCACAATAGGAAAAATAAGAAAGGATTATATGAAAACTTATAAAATTTGAGGGATTCATAAGAATTTTTCCCTGAAAAGTTACCTCAAGTTTAAGAGAATTACATTATTGATATGTTATTTTGACTATGATTTGACCATTTTAACTGTAAATTCATGAATATAAATAAATACATTCGAGAGAAGTTAGGTGTAGCTTCAATAGGGGATAAGATGAGAGAAATTAGACTTAAGTAGGCTGATCATGTGCTACGCATATCCACTACAACACTTGTTAGGAGGTGCAAATTGATTCTAGTGGGAGGCTAAAAAAGAGCAAGAAGTAGTCGCAAAAAGACTTCGTTAAAAGTAGTGAGACAAAATATGAGAACTTATGACCTTACTAAGGGTATGGCCCTTAATACAATAGAATGGTGGACTGGTGGCCCTTAATATAATAGAATGGTCGATTGGGATTGGTGTAGCCGACCTCAAATTGTTGGAAAAAAGTTCTGATGATAATGAAGATGATAAACTACAAATTTATGAATCTAAAGTAAAAATGGATGTATAGTGATTTGATATGCATATTGATGGTAAGTGATTTGTAAAAAAAGGGCAACTAGATGGTAGATGTAGAAGTTGATTGACTTACCATATATAATTCCAAAAAATAATGCAAAGAGATTATTTATTTTTAATATAAAGAGATCACAATCACTCTGATCCGTTAGATTTCGAATTGGGTGGCTAAGAGTGCCTCTTTGACTAAACTCAAAGTTAAAAAAAAAATCTCAAACTTTGTCACACCTTAAGCTATCCAATTTAATATCTACTGGCTAATAATAATCGTGACCTCCTTGTAACAAAGATAAATGATTTTATAGTATACAATCCCTACTTTTTCTTTTTATTAAGTTATGATATATTGAGTCACTATAACTACTCATTCAATAGGTATTTAGTATGTCTTTTAAGTCCTAAATAAATTATAAACTCTATGTTTTTTATACCATCATCATCATTGAAGTCTTATCTCAACTATTAATCCTATATCAACCATTTGAAATAAGTAAGATGAAATCCTAATCTCTCCTCATTGTTAGATATAAAATCTAATAGCTTGGGATGTATCATAAATTTGAGAAAACTATTTTAAATTTTTTTAACCCAAACAATAAAAGAAACAGTTTATATAAAGCATTTGCCTTATACTATAGAAAGCGCACCATAATCAAAATATCCATTTTTATGCTAAAAGAACTTTTCAATTGATCATCAACCTCAAGATGCAAAAAATGAAAAAAAATGATTTATAGTTCTCAAAATAGTACAACTTAAAATATACTTTAAGGGCAATCCATTTTGAATTTTTTGAAGTGTTCATAGATATACTCAATCTGCACTATTTTATTTTCGGAGCTGGGAATTTTATGATTATGAATGAAATAAATTCTCAAACAAAGGATTTCCAGCACCAAGACCTTATGATAGAGTTTACAGATGCGCCTTATTTTGATTGTTTAAAATTGACTCTCTTTACAAACCATACCAAACAAAAAAACAATCCAAGTGCTGAATAAAACTTCTAACAGCTAGAAATCATTACGACCTCCTTGTACCAAAAAAATAATTAGCTTAATTATCTTAAGTGTTACTCGTAAAAAAGCTTAATAACGCCAAGATCAAAAGTAATCAAACCATTTGCTTTTCCTCTTTTTCTTAATCTCATTTTTTAATGAAACTAATTTAATATCCCGGCAAATAAATTCCATTCAAGAGGGGCCACACACAAATCCTCACCCCAAACCAATGTGTAAAATCTGGTGTAGCCGGACCAAGCACACAAATCCTCACTCCAAACCAATGTTTAAAAAATCGCCGAGCCAAACCAAACGGTTCGAGTAAACAAAACACCATAGTCACCCAAGCCTCTATCTTTTCATTCATATTTTTTAAACTTTTCTTATTAAAAATTCTCCGAACTGACCCGGATGAAGGGACCCTGGCTAGACCCAGGTAAGCCAAAGGCCAGGTCCTAAGCCACGGCGGGTGCATTGATATGATCCCAAAAGGCACCCAGAATGTCCCTAAAAGTGACCACGCCAACCAGTGAGCACTCCTCGTCCTCACAAACCCAGACGTGTGTTGCCCGGTGCGCGAGAGCCTGCACCATGACTGCCACCAGTGAGCTCCAAGCCCGGCAAACCACCGCTTCTGCCCGCCGCCCACGGGATGTTGAGAAGCTCCCAGATCTGCGTGCCCTCGCCAGAACTGGAGGTGCAGGGGGCGGCAATGGCCCTGTTGGTGAGCCTGCGGTGAACTCCTCGTCTGATGCCTCCGACGAGTCCTCGGAAGAAGCCGTGAGCATTGACAGTGTGAGGTCGTGGCTCCATGCATCCAAGGCGACAGGACACATATCTCGAATATGGGAAATGAAGGGCGTGGGGGCATTGGAATCAAGGAATGCAAGCAAATCTCCAGCATACAGAGTAGCAAGCGCTGGGGCAGCTGCTTCCTCACAAAGCGCGAGGGCCTCGGGGGAGATCTCGCCAATGAGGGTGTCTCCACCGGCGGTGACGGCCACTGGGACATGGCGGAGGAGCGCAGTAATGGCTTTTGATGATGGGGCGGTGTGGTTGAGAGAAGGGTAATCTGTGCGTATCAGCTTTAGCTCAGAGATCGAGCAGGCAGGGAGAGGCGAGAAGAGGCCGACAGAGTTGAGGAAATATCGGACCAAGTCTTCACGGGTTAGGCAGCAGAATTCGCGCCGAGTGGCAGGCTTTTTCATGGCTTTCCGGGTGTTTCCGATGGGAACTATCAGGATCTCGGCACCTTCAACTACCAGTATCTCTAGAGCCTTTGATAAGCTGCAAAAATAATGCAGGATGGAGAAGTGGGTTAGTTAACCATAAGAAGAATGAAGCCAATAATTGCTAAAACAGTGAAGTAATAACAAAATTGTGGTAAAAACAGAGAAATTTGTGGTTAAATATAGATAAAATTTGCACTTAATATGAGTTTTCTTCAAATTAGAGATAAAACAGGGAATTTCAAACACCCTATTTAAGAATTACAAAAATTTTGCAAATTAGAGAAAAAAAAATAGTGGGAATTTTGAACACCCAAATTTGGTTGAATGAATAACGAATTTTTGCAAATTAGAGATAAAATAATGGAGTTTTTTTTTTAAGAAATTCTAGTGTAAAATTTTAACACCCAAATTGGTTAATGGGTGGAAAATAAAAGAGGGAGTGGGAATATGGCTATGTAAGTGGTCAAGACTCAGTCAAAAAAGGTAAGCTGATATTCAAAGAACAATATGATTGGAAAAATAAATTAATAAACGGAGACCAAAACTTTCAATGTGAGAGTGAAAAGTGAATAGAATATGCTGGAAGATCTCGTCAATGGCGGAGAAAATTCACCAAAAAAAAAAAAATCAACAAAGACAGCAAGAAATCCTTATCAGATGAATCAAAAATCGCAAAGTCTATACCCCATCAAGCCTAAGAGTTGCAAATTATTCAGTCAAAATTGCTAAAAATTTAACTAATTAAACATTAGAAAAATGTGTAACTTTATTAAAACAAGGAATCATAGAGGATATGTGCAAATATTATCAGAAAAAAAATCCATGGAATGAATATTTAGCAAAGGGATAAAGTAAAATCAAGGGATCAAAGGAAAGACAAAAAAAAAACAAACAAAAAGATGTAAATTTTACACAATAGCTTCAAAACCCCCAATTTAAAGTAAAATCAAGGGACAAAAAATTAACTGTAAATTTTGCACAAGAGCTTCAAAAACCCCCCATTTATCATCATACCGAAAACACAAGCTTTACAAAACTCTAAAATCCTAACCCAGCCAAAATCAATTCTTCTAATAACCACAAATCACAACCCCCCCCCCCCCAAAAAAAAAAAAAAGCAAAATCGAAGCAAAATCCTAAAAATAAAAAAGGCTTCGCAAGCGAACACAACTTAATTAGGAACTTAGGATCCACCCCCAAAAAAATGGAGCTAAAATTAAAAAAAAAAAAAAAAAAAAATGCAAGAAAAACTCACCTGTAATTAGGCTGAACAAGCCTTACAAGTCCGGGGACCTTCGGCAACAACACCGAAACAGGCGAATGAAGAGCCTGATCGGGCCGGGCAAGGTTCTCCTCTCGCACCAGGAAACAGATTATATCTACCATGCAAACAGTGCCCAAGCAGACACATTCCTCATAATCAAAGGGAGAACTGATCGCGGGATCGCAACTCCAAACCACAATGCAATTTTCGCTCACGGTGTTTGCCCTGAGTTGGGAGAGAGCATCGCCTACTGTGGCAGATTCAGGGAGCCACTTCAGGGGTGGCCTTCCGAGACAGAGGTCGGATACCTCATGCTGTGACAAGCTCACTGCCATGCACAACCAAGAAATCCCTAGAACTCCCGGACTGAAAATCGAAGAACTCAGAAAGAAATAAATAAAATCAAAAGGAAATCGGTGGAGAATGTATGGATTAGTGAGAGAAAATCGAAAGGAACTTGGTGAAATCGAGGAATCCTGTACTACGAGTAAAACCCAAGAATGAAATATTGGTTAGGATAAATCTCTCAGATAAATTCAAAGGGAAAAGCAGGATTTGAGCACAGGCGCTTTCTTTTGCAGAGGGAGAAGAGATTAATAGAGAGATTAACGAGAAAATTTAGCAGAGATGAGAATGATAGAATTTATTAGATACGTGAATGCGCACACATCAATGAGAGAAAAACGGGATATGAGAGAGAGAGAGAGAGAGAGAGAGAGAGAGAATGGGTACATATTCCATTGCTGAACAGAGTGGTGGAGGATATTTATAGGGGGAGATGACGATGTGCAAGCGGGGCGTGTGGGCTCAGCGGGGCTCAAGGTGGGCCGCAGGTACACAGCGGTTTAGTGACGCATAAAAAAGAGCTCGTGATTAATGCGGTGACAGAGGCTTAGAGAGAAAAATTTTGGTTTGAATTTTAGAGAGAGAGAGGGGTGAACAAGGCCTAAAAAGAGATAAGTTCGGTTTAGCAAAGACGGTGATAGAGATTTATTATTGTTGAGATATATTGGATTTTGAATGTATTCGTTATATTTGAGATCGATAATTAAAAAATAAAAATAAAAAGATTAAAAAAAATGTGATGTAGAATTAGAGCAGAGTGTGTAGAGATGTACAATTCAAGTTTAATTTGATCGCCGGATGTTAATAAAGTTAAAAGTCAAATTCTATAAGACAATTGCAAGACGTACTTTTTATAGGGCAAAATGTTGGATGGGAGGTTGAGATGGATGAATGGTCAAGAATTTGAAATGGATACATTTGAAAGAGTTTTGGTATAGAATCAATAGATGATAAAATGAGATGAATGAGTGGTGAGACAACAATGAATGAAATTTAAAATAAATACATTCAAAATAATTTAGGTATGACATCAATAGATTAGATAAATAAACTTAGATAAGTTGGTCATTTACGGTGTAGACACAATACAACACGTATTAGGGTGTGCAAGTTAGTAACACATACAACACATGTTAGGATGTTCGAGTTAGTTCAAGTGGAAAGCTAAAAAAAACAAGAAGTAAGACCAAACGGACATGGTTTGAAATCTCCAACTCAATAACACTCTTTTTTACTGGATTTTGAGGTGCATCCTACTTCTACAGTATGTAAAATTTTATAATGTAAGATTGCAATTTTATGTAAACGTCTTGAAAATAAATAGTCCAAATAACTTTTTACAAAATACAATATTTTTTAATAATTTTTACTAATTATATCTATGCATCTCAAAATCGATACGATTAATTAGAAGGTTTTTCAACTTCGCAACACTCTTTTCTATACAGAGGTTGCAACCTTTTATACATTTTGCTTCTTTTGTGGTTTTTATAGCGTGTATAGAGAAAGATTTTGGTCTAGATAGGGGAATTGGTGATAACGTTTGAAGAAAAATTGTACGTGTATTTTCAATAATTAATGTTATTTTATATTCATTTAAATTATTATTATTATTATTACATCCATATTATTTTTTACAAAATTTTTTTAGTGATCGAATTACCATATTACAAATTTTCAAGATCCAAAATAACATTCTCTAATTTTAGTTATTTGTTAAATTTGTAGATATTCAAAATCACAAAAATTTAGATTTTTAATGTCTAAAAATAGGTAAAACCCAAATTTCATACTTTAGGATTTTGAATATTTTAAAAATAACTAAATTCAAAGAATATTATGTAAAATCCAGAAAATGGTTATGCAACAGAATTCCAATATTTCGGATATTCAAAATCCCAAATTTGAGTTCTCAATATCCGTAGAGTTAGACACTGATGATAAAGGCATACCCCCAACCGTTTCCTTGCTAATTGACTCACTTCTCGACACCACCATAAGTTATAAATAAGTAAGCACTGAACTTTATGGAGGAGGTTCGTATAAGGTGTCAACTTTTTACTATTCAAGTAAGGTGCACTTCAAAACTATGTTGAAAATGCAATTTTAGTGCCGCACAGCCTTGCGATAATATGAAAATCTATTGTTGTTCTCAATTATAAAATTTAAAGTTCCAAAAATTGTGATGATCAAGTAGATTTATAAACACTTGAAAATTTTGAAAATGGACGGTCTTATTAAAAAATAAACTATTTTTAAGACTATAAATCATTTTTTTGTTTTTGTTTATGTCTATGAATCTCGATGTTGAGATGATGGAAGGTTTTTAGTGCACCTTACCTGTACAATATAAGGTCGAGACCTTATATAAAATTTTCCGAACTTCAATATTTAGTTGGTAAAAATATTGGGTTTTTTATTATTTATTTGTTAGTATTTTTTATTACTAATTTAGACCCATATAAACAAAATTGTCAATCAAATAAGGAAATAGTTTCTATAAGGATACTACCTTATAATGGAAAACACAGATGCCCCTCAAAAATCCATCGAAAAAGGTAGTTTTAATGTTGAAAAACCCTTTGATTGATCATCTCGACATCGAGATATATGACTATGAAAAATAAAAAGATTTTAAGTTTAAACAATAGTGCATTTTACAACATACTATCCACACTGTTCATGTTCAAGATTTTCATAGGTTTATAGATCTACTTGATTTTAATTATTTTTAAAATTAAAAATTTTATAATTTAATATAAAAATAAATTTTAAAATAATCTTAAAAATATTTTACATCAAATTATATACCATGATAAAATTTGAAAGTGCACCCCGACCTCTACACCTACATATGCATCCGTATGCAAAAGAGCACCCATCAAACAATACGATGCAAATTTATCATTTTGCATTTTTAAAGATTGATTTACATTAGAAAAAAAAAGATAATTTTTTGAAAGTCAGGAGATGATAATAGGGTGGCGGTCGGTACGGTAGGGTTGGCATGTGGCCGGATGGGTGAACCGCCTTTGGGGAAGGTGCGGGGTCCAGCAGCGATTAACCGCATACGGAAACGGCAACGAGCCACGTGATGCGCGCCAGGAATTGAGCGCGGAGCTACGCACCGTACTGCGCCCAGGACATGTCTGACGTGTGGACCCCACACCCTTCTTCTTTTGCCTCAACCCTCTTGTCACATCCTCTACCTCTCTCCACCTGTCGCAATCGGCCCCATTCGACTTGGGATCCAACCGGTACACCAACCTCAACCTCAGAATGAGAGTGGATTTAAATTTTGAAACCTAATACTATCCGAATTCGGATTTGGATTAAGCCGGACACAGTCGTACCTGAAGTAATAAGATATATGATGACAATCATGTGTCTTTAAACGTGTTAAATCTTCATATTGTCACAATATTGATATTTTCAACAAAAAATAGAAGCTCGTAATCATAAAGTTTATGATGGTAAACAAAAATAGGCAAAAAAAAAACAAAGCTCATAATCATAGGGTGGCTATGGATCCGACCAGACCCGAGACTCGACGGGTATACCCGGGACCATCGGGTCTGGGTACGGGTCTAAATTTTGGACTCGAATTCTATTCGGGTCTAGGTCTAGGTCCAATCGGACCCAACCCGTTGCCACATTGTATTTCTCTTTTTCTATCTTTCCTTACTACAACAAAAGTTTTTTTTTAGTAGGGTGCGGTTTTTTATAAGGTTGCAACCTTAAACAATCTAATTAAGGTGTACCTCCAATCATAACCTGTAATTTTGTTGTAAATAATTTTTAGGATTATCTTAAAATCTATTTTTATATCTAATTAGAAAATTTTAAACTCAAAAAATAGTTAAAATCAATGAGATCTATAAACATATGAAAATCTTGAAAATAGACGGCCTAGATAATGTGTTACAAGATGCATTATTTATAAAACTCAATAACTTTTTTTTTTTATATTCATACATCTCGATGTTGAGATGATCAAATAGAGGGTTTTTCAACATTAAAACAACCTTTTAAATAGATTTTTTAGGTGTATTTGTAATTCTACATTTTAACGTTGCAACCTTATAGAAACTTTTCCGTTTTTAGTAATTCGATGGGGAAGATATGTTTTTACTTCTTTTTTCAAATAGTTTAAGAGTTATTTTTTTTGAAAGTATTAATGAGGTAAAATCAATGAAAATAGAAACCAAAATGATTAGGGTGTGAGGGTGTTACCAACACGACCCACTCCCTTTCCTCACAACTAAATTCATTGATGAAGAGGAACCAAGCTCCAAGGCACAAGAGAATGAAGGAGAGCAAGACAAATTACTCCCTACAACCTAGGACGATCAAATATAACTACACGACATAACGCTATCTTAATCTCAAATGATCTTGTACGTTGAAATGCCAAACAACACCATCTAAGCTACTATAGGCAGCAACTGTAGAAATCTTTTCACTATGACGCCTCAATAACACAGTATCCCTTATGCGATCATCTTAAAGGCTGGGGTTGAAGCTGTGCACAATCGGCTCAGTAGCAGCACCCAAAAAACAACAAATAATAATAATAATAATAATAATACTAATAAATAATTATAATAATAATAATGAAACCACAATGGCACTTTAACATGTGGCAACATACAACCTGCGACTCAAAAGTAAGATTTAAAAGATAGGTCACCAGAGAAGGAGGGAACATGAAATCGAAAGGTATGTCACCAAGGAAAGAAGAGAAAAAAAAAAAAAAAAAAAAACTATAGTGAAAAAAAGAGAATAGATGCATAATAGGTGGGTGAGAAAAGGGAATTTAACGACCAGAAATCACTCACCCAAAACATAATCCAATTCTCACACTTCCATACAAAAACAGTACTCGACTACAAACTGGAGTCGAAACCCCAAACAGGGACCTGAAAACCGCGACAGGGCTTTCCTATACCCAAAGGACAGCATGTTTTAGGCGTAAGTCCTCATGTTTGGTCCCCTCTATCTTCTCTCTATCACTGCTTTGTCTTCAAGTTTCATCTCCTTCTTCTCTCTTCCAAATCAAAGTACAACTACTTGTTTCAAGTTTCATTCATTCAAGGGTACGATTTTTATAAAGCTGAGCTATAAATAACCAAAGGCGCACCTCTAAATAGTAACGAAAGCTGATTTTTCAAAAGCAAAGATTATTGAGATGGCTTAAATTTTTTTTTTTTATTTCTAATTATAAAATTTAGAGCTTTAAAAATAGTGTAGATCGAGTAGATTTATAAACACTTGAAAATATTGAAAATTGACGGCCCAGATATTGTGTTACAAGATGCACTGTTTCTCAAATATGAAATATATATTTTTTGGTCTATACATATTGATGTGGAGATGATTGATTTAAAGGTTTTTCGACATCAAAACAACCTTTTATAATAAATTTTTGAAATACGTCTTAATTTGATTGTTTAGAGCGCAACTATGTATAAACTTTTTTATTCATTCAATCTCTCTCTTTTCCCTCTACCATTGCTTAGTACTGTAGCCTGTCTGAAGTTTCATCCCCACTCTCTTCCAAAATTATTTATGTTCTCTCTAAAATGCTAACCTCCAAAATCTCTCTCTATCTCAACTTTGTCTTAACTTGATTTGTGTGTTCATCTCTTAAAACATATTGTTGCTCTCTAATAAAAGTCCCTCATGATCCTAACCAAAGGTGCTTAGTTTCACTAGTCTCTATTACAAGGTGTATTGCCCTCTTTAATCTTATATCCTTTTCCTATAATTTTTTCTCTCCACAATGTGTTTATTTATTAAATTATCTTGTCTTACCCTCTGTATCTTTTTTTGGGTAATTCAGTGGGGAAGATAGACCCCTACTCGTTGTTTTCAATATATTAAGAAGTTACATTTTGAAAATGTTAATTGAGTAGCAATAGATACCACGATGTGGTGACTGGGTGTGGGGATACTACCACCACGGGCCTAGCCCATTTCCTTCTTACCCTCCATATCTTTTCTTAAGCATAGACACTTGGCTCCCCTCACATTGCTTGGGTGAGTCTGAGCTCGTCCAAGTAACTTAGCTCGTGAATCTCTGAGTTGGGTGTCAAACTCGGGGATTTTTTGAAATATTAAAAAAGACTTATAAAAGGTCTAAAAGAAATATGGAATTTATTTTTAATATGGTTTTTTTTTTTTTATCATTGTTGAAATGGTTTTTGGTATGAATATTTATTTTTATATTTTTTTCCTTTTTGTATTATTTTTAAAATACCTTTGATCAGAAATTGGTTTTTTCAAATCCATTTTTCACAAAAATTTTAACCTTATCTGCAGGTGTTATGTTTAATCTTACTATAATCATAATCCTATTTTTATGTTTTTTTGCACTTATTATTTTATTTTTTTAACACTTTTTGGCTTCTACAGTATTGGGCCTTGAGGTGCTCTTTCCAACGCTACTTTGCACGTTCCTTCTTGTTTTCTTCTTTTTGGGATATGTTAATAGTAGGAATGGAGGTAGGAACGGAGGGCATGACGTTATTTTGAGGCATCCGCCCCTTAACCACCGGTAGTATTGCGACATTAAAAAACTTTTCTAGTTATTTTATCTACCAATTATCACATTTTAATGAAAGAATGACACGTGCGATCTAGCTGGATTATATAATAAATCTCTTTTCATTAAATTTTTTTCCTTTTTTCACAGTCTAGATCACTCACAAGAAGTCTTTTTACAATATAACAACTTCAAATAAACTAAAAGAAATGAATATAATAGGATCGAAGTCTTTTTACAATATAACAACTTCAAATAAACTAAAAAAAATGAATATAATAGGATCTCAAGAACGTGAAACCATTCAAAATCACACATTTCATTAATAAAGAAAAGGCACAACCTATGCTCAGGAATAAAATATATAATATATAACTATGGAAGAAACAAAAGAAGGTGCCAAAGATTACCTCGACTGGGCTTATTATCCCACACTGAATCATCACCTTCCGATGGCATGGGATATAATGGTCAACCTTCAATCTCAGGCAAGAAAGCACGTTTGGACAAGCCACACCAATGGAACATGAACCCTTTTAATCATAAACTCAAACCTTAGGCGAATCCCCTTATCAATCTAGTTTGAGAGAGATGGATTTTCTTTTTGTTACATCCTAAAACCCTTAACCATAAATCCATAGTTGAGAAATGAGACAGAAAAGAACTACATAATCTAAATCCTTAGCCCCTTTTCACAATGTGTGTGAGAGAGAGATTCAAGAGATGGAGAGAGTGGGGCGTACCCCTTTAGGCTTTATTGAGAAAGAGAAGTTTCCAAGATGAGAGAGCGTGACTTTCTAGAGTGGGGTGTGCCACCCTAGATGGATGAGAGAGAGATCAAAAGTTTGGTATAAGAGAAATTGTGTAGAGATTTAGGTAGGATACAATCTATTTTTATAGTGCTTGAACAAGATTATGATTTATTAAGGTTTTCTTTGGCTTGCTTCTCATACGAGATTGAACATGCACCATTGATTGGGGCGAGAGATATGAACCGTCCATTCCATAGATGGGCCATCAACAACATATGGAAGGTGCTAGAACCATTATCCCTCACTTTCTAAACTATTTCCCCATTAATTAATTCAACTTAAGAAATTAATATATGATAATATTATTCTTTTTTATTTTAAGTTCAAGCTTTCTCACATATACTAAAAATTTGATTCAAAATCTTTACAAGGCTTAAGCTTTCCAAACACTTCTTTCTTATCCCTCAAGAAAAGAGCTCGCGCTCTTAAAAAAAAAAAGGCAAGTTACCTAGGTGGGGCATGCCACCCTTTGTCGCACATAATGGGCCCTACTTAATTTGCTATGGTGGCCCAATAGGCATAATGAGCCTCCCATGCAATCATAATATTTTTATATTTTTTGAAAATGATAAAATCATTGTTTGAATATTTAAATTAATATAAAATCAATATTTTTATTTTTATAAATCCAAATTTGATAAAAAAATATATCTAAAGACTTAGAAAAATTCAAATAACAATTCTAAAAATCATATATTATTAAAATAAACAAAATTAAATACTTTGATGAGAAAAAGATCCTATATGATCTAAAAAAATGTTCATTGGTGCACTCCATATTCAACTGTGGACTACAGACCACATATGCTTTCTCAAACCGACCTAGCATTGCTCATGACCCACAGTCCATACATGAGATAATTAGTGGGTCATCAAAGTCTAGCCAATGGGCAAGGGGTCGCGGTCTCAATTTATGGATTTCAGATTTTTGCCTAGGAATGAACCAAGGTCACCCAGACATTGATGCATTCTATAGCTCAATGGTGCCTAGGGGTAACTGTCGCACATGTACACGCTTTATCTTGAAAGGTGATTCACTTTCCCGAAAACAGCTATCAATGTACAGTCGTGTGATGACACATGGATGAAACTTTGGCCTTGTCTTTAAAGGCCTCTATCACACACAAGGGTCATACAATCCTTCAGCTCACTCATCGAGACATATTCCGACCTCATCAATGAATGATCCATCATAACCTTCATCGGTTTAGTTTTCTATGTCCAGGTAATCATGAGTTTGTTCCAACCAAACTGGCTTAGGACATTGAACACAATCCGATATCAACAAACATCGTTTGCTTACTATGGTCCATAAGGGACCATACTCTTACTAATTCACATTCTACTTTATATTCTTTCGTTTTACAAGCACTCATAAAGTCTTTAATGACCGCACTCACCCAACACTTAAATGTGATCTACAATGAATAAGCTCTTTACCAAGTGAAGTAAGGTAACCACTCATCATCTATTTTTATTGATGTCATCATCTTGATCTCAAGATATATGAATATCAAAAGAACTTCAAAGCTTAGAAATAGTGAATATTGTAAAACATTATCTTGACTGTCCATTTTCAATATTTTCAAGTGTTTACAAATCTACTTGATCAACACTACTTTTTTTAATTTTAAATTTTAGAAGATAGCCTGAAAATTTTGTCCATCACAAGGATTTTCGACAACAATGTTGCATGTTTATTGACAATTTAGAGGTGTTCCTTAACTTTGATTCTTTCAAATTGGCACATTGTACAAAACACACCTAGATATCCAACTGTATATCGATTTCACTTTACACTTTCAAACCATGTGTTAAATATCCAACTCTACATCAATCCCCTACAACATAGAAATTCTATCCTCCCCTTACCATCTAGCCGTCCAAAACAAATTTGATTACCATCTTATGTAGCCCAAACACTGCCACTAGCCATCTCTCTCTCATTAGCCTAGCTGTAGGGTAGCAATGGACTCGACCAAACC
Source organism: Amborella trichopoda (assembly GCF_054954075.1). NCBI lineage: Eukaryota > Viridiplantae > Streptophyta > Magnoliopsida > Amborellales > Amborellaceae > Amborella > Amborella trichopoda. The sequence continues at coordinate 43,966,816 of NC_142342.1, forward strand.
TATGACCTGACGGGTAGACCCTGTTGTGCTCTGATACCACTTGTTGTGTACGGAAGCTCTAAACTTGATGGGTTGATTTTTTGGCTACTAAAGTATGAGTAATAAAACATGAAACACATATATCAAGAACACAAATATTTATGTGGTTCACCCAATAGGGTGAAATCCACGGCGACAAACTAATATCCACGGTATCAATAAAAATTACATCAAAGATTTTAGAACAAACTTCGATAAAATATCTAAGTCGAGTAAATCCTTTTAAACCATTCTCCCTTCTTTCTCTTTACTTCTGAGAACCATTACAGACAACACCAAATAGAGACGCGAGAGCAACGAGAAACTTACTTTATTCTTAACTAAAATGGGAACAACCCAAAATCTTTATGGGAACCGCTTCTCTACAAGAAACAAACAAGCATCTCAATCTTCGAGAGTCTAAAAGAGGCACCATCACAATGTTTCTGTCCAAATGAAGCTTTCTTCTCTTTAAGAAGAAATTACATCTTATGCACAAGAGACTTTTGCTCCCTCTCTCTCTAGAGTTACCACCATTCCCATATGATAACTCAAATAGGGCACACGAATTCTCTGCACTTTCATCTCATATATATAAAATTAGAAGTCTATACTAAACATGAAACTTCTTATTGATATTACATATATCTCAAAACCACGAGATAAATTCAAAAGTTTTAATATTTTTGGATTTCTATTTCCCTAATGAAACTTATCGATGTCAATATCAATCCTTAAGATAATATCTCAATCTCCCACAAAATATGGGATTTCAATAAATGGTTGATTTTGAATAGCACCAAATCCAATGTACCGAACCTCGAATCTGAGTATGGGATTAAATTTTGGATCCAAAAAGTGAGTCTAAGTCCAAAATCTGGACACAACTGCTATTTAGGTTCGGGTACTGGCCGAATAATATAACTATTAAAATAATATTTAATAATATTATTTAAAATTTCACTCAAATAAGCTTTTCCCTTTTCATCTTAAAAAACAATAACATTTTACCTCGCACCATTTCCCGCTCTCTTTTCTATGCTTCCCCCTCTCTCTCCTTACAGGTGGAGTTAATTGTTTAAACCAATGGCCAATGATAAGCAATGATGTAAAGAAAGAACAAAAAAATAAAAAAATAAAAAATATGAAAAAGCTCATAATCTTAACTTTCGTGTCTCACGAAATTAATGGGACACAATTATTTAAAAAGATTCAAAGCTTCTATTGGCCGATAAAAAATATATTTAATTAGCACACAATTATTTTCTCTTGTCAAAGGCCACATGCCTAACATGCACTTGTAACATACTCTCTCTCTCTCTCGCTCTCTCTGGTCGAGGTCCCATAGTAATTTTTGCGTCCGGGTCAAGTGAATCTAAATCTGGCCGGATCCAGGTCTGGGTTCCATAATGCACTTCCGGGTCCGGGTCCGGGTCCGGGTCCGGGTCCGGGTCCCCCCCGTTGCCGAACACCCCCACATGGTCTTTTTCTCTCATATCAAGTATGGAAATGTTTTCTCTCATATCAAACATATGAATCTTCCATATTCAATGAGAACGCGTACAAAGCGTGGTCGGGTTTGTCTCTAGTGGAGGACAGAGTTAATCCAATAATATTATCATTCAACTAGAGCCGTCAGATTTGAAATATGTGTTAGTTTGGTCAGATCTTGAGGGACCATGGTTAGGGTATAGGGACCACCGAACACTACTATCAAAGATTTGAATCCTAGTACAATCCACAGAATTTGTGTTCATTAATACGTGGAACCAAGCTCTCCACATCCGAAAATGATATGTACAAATCCTCTTTGGAATTGGATTGAAGGGTATACAAGGATGTATCTATTGCAATGAGTCCACAGTCTTTTCTAGAGATATATTTTTTATATAGAATTTTGCAAATCTAAATCACCACAATCATGAATATGAAAAAAATATTACATAGAAGAAGAAGAGAATTTAAGCTTTGAAAGTCCATTTTTGTGTTTTTTTTCTTAGGTTGTTTATTTCCGTTATTCACTTGTCATCCAATTTGCATTGTTTTCAAATTTAATAATTCATGGATCTAAAGAAATTAACTTGCTGTAAATTATGAGATGTTTCATGTGCTGAATCTATTAGTTAACAATCTCACAACATGAAAACGTTTATATAGGGGGCGAGACTCTAAACAATCAAATTAAGACGCACATCAAAACTCTACTAGAAGATGTTATTGGCTCCCAAAACTCTTCAAATCAATCATCTTGACTTCAAGATGTATGGACATGAGAAAAAATTGATTTCGAATATTGAAAATCGTGCATCTTGTAAATAATTTTTTGAACCGTCAATTTTCAAAAGTTCATAGATATGTTAGATCTACATTATTTTTGAAGCTTTAAATTTTATAATTAGATCTAAAAATAAATTTTCAGACCATCACAAATATTTCAATTACTCACACTTTGAGAGAGAAAAAAAAATCCTATGCAAGAGGTTTACAGTGAAGGGTTTTTTATGCTCATTATCGCTTGTTCACATGTGTCTTAGAGATGAAGTTATTATGAATACCTCTCAATGGTTAATTTTCCTTTTGAATAGGGAAAGTTTGGTAGTTCTTAGGTGGGACATAAGGACCACTTTGGGCACAATTATTGATTATACCATTTGATCATTATTTGATTTTTTTTTTTTTTTTTTTTTGCATTTGCTCTTCATTTCTCATTGTTCAACACTTTTGGGGGCATACTTATTATAACACCTTAAAAATTATCCTTGCAATCTAATTTTCTTGAGTGTGAAAGAGAGTGGACAGCTTTAGAGGCAATATGACGCTTGACAGGCCTAAAAAAAACTTATTTTTTTTTAAGAGTGACAAGCGCCATATTAGCTCTGAAGCTGCCCACTCTCTTTCATATTAGGAAAAAAAATTCAATTACTTTGTTAGAGCTTGAAATATTAATTTTTTCACAACCACGTTCAAGTCGAGATGATCGGTATAAAGATTTTTCAATACTTGTTGAAGTCGAGATGATGGGTATAAAGATTTTTCAATACTTGAATTGCAATTTAATTTTGGATGGGTTATGAGGCTTTATCTATTTTGACACAGCAGCTGCAGCCCTATCAAATTATTTTTTAATATTTTAATGGACTTTTTTTTTTGATAGAGAGCTGAGGTTGCACTTATCACCTGCCACGTGAAAAGCTGATCCGAGTCTCAAAGATAAGGATATGGGCACATGCTTGTAATTAAATTAGGATATTGATATTTGTCCTATATAATTACTGGTAATGGATTGCTCAGAAGCCAGCTTTGTTAGTGGTTCATGTCGTATTGTCTTGACCTTAGAGAGAGAGGAGTCACAGACGTTCCTATCCTCTTTTGTCTTTGTAAGAGAGAGGAATCAGTCCAGTTTTGTGGTCAATAATGGAGGTCCTCAAGATGAATCCAAAACTACAATGACTGTTCTGTTGACGACAAACCTCAAAATTTATTAAAATAGATTTTTTTGATGTAAAAAGCCACGGGCTCTCAACAATCAAATTAGAGCCTACCTTCAAATAGTATCGAGAAATGTGGTTTTAATATTGGAAATCTTTGAGATGGTCTTAAAATATACTTTAATCTTTATTTATAAAGTTTAAAGTTTCAAAAATAGTGTAGATCATTAGATCTATGAAAACTTTGAATAATAGTTTTCTAAACCTTGTAGACTCAAATCATCTATCTCATTGGTAACTAGATCCACTCTTTGAGAACTCAAAAGTTTTATTTTTATTTTTATTGTAATTGTTCATATCAGGGTTTTAAAAAATATAAATTCATGTATGACTCATCCAATCTAAATTGGGAATTAGTGGGACTAGCATGATTCCTACCATATATTGGAAATCGATTGGTTCCTATTAGGAACCATCCAGTTCTATGTGGAACCAACCAGTTCTGTCAAGGAACTAACTGATTTAGCCTCAATTTTTATTTTTTATTTTAAATTTTAAATTTTTAACCTCTATTTTTAAATTTTTTATTGGTCGATTCATGTGGCCACATCGCCAATCCAGATCACCAATCTGCCAAATCAGATTGGTTTCTAGATAGGCGATCGGGGTCATTGATCCGTTTTTTGACGGTATTTCATATAGTAGTTATTAGACAACCCATAAAAAGTCCCCCTAGGCTTCCAGCACATTAGTGTGTGAATGGAATTACAAAGAGTACTAGTTCAACTGCTTTCAACATCAAGACGTTTTCACTACGGAAGAAATAATTTGTCTTAGAATTTAATTCTCTTTTTAGTTGTTTACTGGGTTTTAGTTTTATGGTTTATTCTAAGGGAGTGGTTTATATAAGGTTTATTGGATGAGTGTGGCCATTAAAAGTCATATGAGTACTTGTAAAATGAAATGATATAGTGGGATATGAACTCAGTAGGAGTGTGGTCCATTGTGGACCATACTAAAAAAACGATGTTTGATGATATTAGACTATGCTTAATGTGTTAGGTCAGTCTGGTTGGGAAAATCCCATATTTTCTGGGCTCTAAGAATCATATCGATGAGAATTATATGCGTTATCTCTTGATGAGGTCGGACTATGCTTGGATAAGTGAGCCAATGGACTATGTATCCTTTGTGTGTGATGGAGATCTTGAGGGACGGAGCTAAATCATCATCATTTATTCCATTACACGGTATGCACATTGATAGCCGTTTTTAGGAAAACGTACCACCTTTCAGGGTGAAGCATGTGCATGTGCGAGAAATAACTCATATGCACCATCGAGCCATGGATTGCATCAAGGTCATGATGACCTTGGCGTTTCGTCTCCAGGGGGGACCTGAAATCAATATACTGGGATTGCGACTCCTAGCCCATTGGCTAGACTTTAGTGACCTACTAATGATCCCCTGCATAGACTGTGGGTCATGGGCAACGCTTGGTCAGTTTGAAAAAGTGTACATGGTTCGTAGTTCACGGTTGGACATGGAGTGCCCCAGTTGATATTTGTTCCTAGAACATATTAATTTTTTTCCTATCAATATTTATTGATTTTCTTTATATTTGATTTTTATATTTGTTATTTGAATTTGTCTAAATCTCTAGATATTTTGTTTATCAAATTTGGATTTATAAAAACATATATATTGATTTTATAATAATTTAAATATTCAAATAATAATTTTATATTTTTTTAATAATATAAAATAAATTAAATATGCATGGGAGGCCCAATAGGTCTTTTGGGTCCACTATTGCATGATGGGTGGGGATCATTATGTGCCACCATGGGTGGTACGCCCCACCTATAACGTCTTTCTTATTTGGTGTTCAAGCTTGAAGCTTGAGAGAATGTTTTGTGTTGTTTTGGAAAGTTTGAGGCCTTGAGAAATGTTTGATTAATATTTTGGAATGTCTAAAAAGGCATATGCCTTGAATAAGATATGATAATATTATGATATATTAATTTTTTATTTGAATTAATTGATGGAAAAATAATTTAGGAACTGAGGAATAATGGTCTAGTATCTTCTATAAGTTGTTGATGGCCCATACATAAAATGGAGAACTTAGATCTCTCACTCCACAAGTCATATAAGATCAATGGTTCGTATTCAATATCATAAGAATGACAAGTAAAAAAAAACCCTAAAAAACCCTAATATTGATCAAGCACTATAAATGGATTGTCTCTACCCAAAATCTCTATATCTTATCTCTTACTACAACTTTCCATCTCTCTTTTATCAATTTAAAGTGGTACGCCTCACTCTAGGGAAAAATCTCTCTTTAAAAAGCTTAAACAAAATCTCTCTTTAAAAAGCTTCTCTCTCTCTCTCGCACTCCCTCTCAAGAGACCCAAAAGGGCACGTCCAATTCTCTCATATTTGATATTTCTCTCATGGTGGTTTTCCCATCTTCTTTCATGATCTCTCATCTCATAGCGTTTCTCTCTCATGGAGATTCTCCCATCCTCTCTTATGATCTCTCATCTCATCGCTTTTTCTATCATGGTATTTTTTCTCACAATCTCTCATGTTTTCTTTTATAGGGTTATGGTAGTAAGATAATCATTTTTCTCAAAACTAGGTTGCTAACGGGATTTACCTAGGGTTTTGAGTTTTTGCAATAAGGGGTTCATGTTCCACTGGTGTGGCTTGTCTAAGCTTGCTTTCCCGGTTGAAATTGAAGGTTGACCATTAGATCCCGCGCCATCAGAAGGTGGTGATTCGGTGTGGGGGGTAAGAATCCCGGTTGAGGTAATTTCCGGCATATTATTTTATTTCTTCCATTATCTTTTATTTCCAAGCATAGATTGTGTCTTTTGTTTGTTAATGAAAAGTGCGGTTTTGAATGGCTTCAAGTTCTTGAAATCCTATCGTATTCTTTTATTTTATTTTATTTAAAGTTGTTATATTGTAAAAAGACTTCTGGTGAGTGATCTAGACCATGAAGAAAAGAAAAAAATTGAAAAAAAAATAAAAAAAATAATATATACTCTAACTAAATCACACGAGTTATTCTTTTAATGTTACTATAATAAGAAGTAAGGTTGTCATGTTCTATACGATTCATTTTAGTCTATAAATTTTAGCTCGTCTTTTAACCACTTAGAAGAAAAAAAAAAAAGCACTCATCATTTAACATAACAACCAGTCTACGTCATCAAAAGCAAGGTAAACAAGAAAATCTTTTGTAATCCACCCAACCCCACCAGACCCATTGCCACCTCTATTAGCATCTTGAGAATATCATATACTTTATTCCAGGATTCCATTTTCCATACATCTGCCTGAACATAAAGTTTTAAAATCCAAAATTTTAAATTTCCCCAGTTTCCAGCTTCTTCATATCCCCAATTCTTCACTGAATTTTTTACATCCACCAGACAAGCCCTAATTATATTCTACTTGGAAAAGAAAGTAAAAAAGTATATTCTACTTGGAAACTTATATAAAATCAATATTTACAATGTTTTAATAGTGTTTGGTAGAGAGCTGAGGCCTTACTTATCACCTACCACATGAAAGCCTAGTACAAGTCTCAAAGATAGGGGCCATGGTGCACATGCCATGAAGGGGTGCTCTTAATTAAAATTAGGGTTTTGATACTTGTCCGTACTTATGCTGATTAGAATGGGAATCTTGACATCCAGCCTGGTTCATGTTTCATTGTTGGTTTTTTGGAGAGAGAAGAAATGTTCAAGAAAGAGAGAAGAGCAAAGTGACTGCCCACTTTGTCTTCATGTTTTTTTAGTGAGAGAGAGAGAGGAATCGATCTTATTTGCTATGTCAAAAAGGAGGTCTAAGATCTAGGGGGATTTAAAAACATGGAAATATGACAAAAAAAATAGTCCTGAAACTTTATAGATTGTAATTTTTTTTATTATTTTTAAAAAATACGTTAACGGTGGAAATGGAGGGTACGATGTTGAGGCACCAACCCCCTAACCCTAAAATGGGATGGTGACGACATGAGAAAAGAAAAAACAACAATTGCATAGACTAAATATATTGAAAGGAAAATAACATAGTTATCAAGGTCAGATTGGCCCCTGAACTGATTCAAGCACAATTGAATCGGTTTAATTCGGTTTTTTTTTTTTTAAATAAAAATAATAGTTTAAAATTATAAAAATATTAGAATTTTCTTTTTCAATTTTGTTTAGCGGTACGAACCGGTTAAAAACGAATAGTCGCACTGACCAAAAACTAATTTTGACTAGTATTTTAGCAAACCAAAATTTCGCTTTAGACAGGACTGTCCAAGGCCCTAAGTGGTCCAGTCCGCGCTTGATAACCATGGAAAATAGCATAATAAGAACAACAATTTTATGTAGATTCTCACTACTGGGACAACATTTACAAGTAAAAATGAATAATAGTTTCACTATCTCAATTCCAAAAGGTAAAAGATATCTTTTCTGGGGGGAATTTTATGGGAAAATCTTCTTAGCTAAAAACAAATAAAGATTCATTTAGAACCTTAATGCTAAAAATGCATGTCCATATAACTGGGTTGGATCCGTATCAGATATAAATCGGATCCACCTGTAGCTAAATCCAATCCAAATTAGTGTTGGGAAGATCCAAAAATTGGGTTTTGGATCTAAAGTGGGTAAATTCCCAGCCCTAATACCTCATTATTAGAAGCCAAGTCATATTCTTTAAAAAAATTGAAACAAATACGACAAAGGAATTACTCTCTTTCTGTCTCTCTTCAATCAATGGTAATAAGAACATTTTATTTTGGGTAGGTTATCATTTAGTGGATTGGATCCTAAGATAACTCTCAATTCAAAACTATGCATGTAAGAGCACAAAAATGTGTATCTCGTGCCATCTACAAAGCTCTTTCCTCTACTACCCAAAAAAAATTAAAGTTCCTCTCTCTCTCTCTAAATTAATAGATTTGTAGGTTTCTCATTACAAAAAGTTCCTCTCTCTATCTCTCTAAATTAACTGATTTGTAGGTTTCTCATTACAAAAAGTTCCTCTCTCTCTCTCTCTCTCTAAATTAATTGATTTGTAGGTTTCTCATTACAAAAAGTACATAGACAGTGCTCTCTGTCGTCTTCTCTCTCTAAAGCTGGATCCTACAGAGCCACAAGTCACGCGTTTTCACATACGATAAGTACAAAAATTGTACCACCAATTCTGATTCTCTGCTGCACCACCTCAACAATATGATCTCTCTGTCTGAGGACCAAATTATGGTTCTTCTCTCTCTTACATGTATTTGTTCTTCTCTTCCATAAGAAGACAAGAGAGAGGTCTTTCTTTACATCGCTATCCAACTTGGGGAGGAAACGGTTTGATCGGAAGACTTTGGGAGGAATCTAGAGAGGGTGGAGTGTCTCTCCCCACCTTTGTTCACATTTGTAGCTTGTACACCTAGGTTTGGCAATGGGCCGGGCTTAGGATAGGCCCGCTCCGGCTCACGCAGGTAGCAACCTGGTGCGGCCCGTTCTTTTATATCTGGGTGATCCGAGCTAGGGCTTGTCTGATATAAGTTAGGGCCAGTAATTTAAAACCCGGTAATTCCTTGAGGATTTCGATGGAAAATCGATTGTGACCGAACCGATTCTAGGATGGTATAAGTCCTAGCCTTGTTCCCCTCTAAAACCCTAGCTTTTATTGTTTTGACATTGTTTTTTACACTTAGATTTTTAAAACTCCACCATAGCCCATCCAAGTTAGTCATGTCAGTCTCGAGCCTGGATAGAGCAGGAGGGTTGTATTAGGTTTACAACCCCCCCACACACACACACATACACACACACACAAATCCTCGCCCCCATAAATCCCCATTGTAATTTATTTTTATTTTATTTATCTTTAAATTTCTTCTAGATCATTGATTCGGACCGGTCCACACTGATCCAGATAATCAATCGAGCAATCCAACATGGGTTTGTGGGGTGAACGGTCTACGTCACCAATCTGGGTTTTGAAATAGTAATTGGGACCAAACCCACCTAAACCAGGCCCTCCCTCCAGGACACTTGTGTAAACGAAAATATGTCCACTCTTAGTCAAGTTGCTTCCCCATTTTTGCTGAGGTAGTCTTTTTTATAATAGTAATATCCCATAGGCTTTATTTCTTGTATTTTCTTGTACGATTATGGTTTCACTGGGTCCATTATAGGCGTGAGCCGCTTAGCTCGAGAAATGTCACTTACCAGCAATGACTCAAATAAGCAGGGTGCCCTATTGAAGAACATTTGAGGAATTGGTAGGTTCCCTGTTTGGTAGTGTTGAGAATAGGTCGGATTTGGTCCAGATCCACCAAGATCTAGATTCGAATCCAAAAAGTATACATGGGATTCAGATTGAGATCCGGACCAGATTAGATCCAAAAAAATATTTTATATATTATTTTGCATCTATAAAATAATGGAAAAAGTTTATATAAGGTTGCAACCTTAAAATGTAGAAATACGGATGTACCTAAAAAATCCATCGGAAAAAGTTGTTTTAATGTTAAAAAACCCACTAACTGATCATCTCGACAACAAAATCTAAAAATATGAAAAAAAAAAAAAAGATTTTGAGTCCGAAAAATAGTGCATCTTGCAACACATTATCTAGACCGTCAATTTTCAAGATTTTCATGGATTTACTTGATTTTAACCATTTTTGGAGCTTAAAATTTTATAATTAGATATGAAAATAGATTTCGAGATGATCCTAAGAATTTTTTACACCAAAATTACATGTTATGATAAAATTAGAAGGTGCACCTTATTTTGATTGTTTAAGGTTGCAACCTTATAGAAACCACACCCTAAAATAATATACTACAAAAAAATACTATATAAACATATATGTATATAATATATTAATAACTAGGTCGGATCTAGATCGAATCACCTGTATCCATATCCGATCAAAATTACTTTTTGGATCCCGATCCAGCTCGTCGGATCCAAATCATGGATCTATACCCAAATCCGAATAAGATCTAAAATTTGAGTTTCGAATCCAAACCAGGTAAATTCTCAGCCCTACTGTTTGGTTGAGGGAGGTCAAGGGTCCCAACATCAGTCTAAGGTTTGTTCCAAAAAAACTGAACAGGCTAACCCACATTTTACCTAACACAGACCTAGTAGAATGCAAAAACATGGGAGTCTATACTGAACTTTTTCTTTGACACACTTGAGTTATCTGTGATGAAAGTAAAACACAGGTTACTGTGCAATTTTATATAGGGGGAGAGGGATCAGTCCAACCACCATTAGGTGGTATAACCCTCAAAAGAACAAGGGGAACATTTACATCATCTTTGATTTTCCTCATGAATAATTTCAACAAAAAAGGGAATGAAATCTATTGAATCGCACCCAAGAGCTGAACTAATTAATTTCTGATTCTGTTATTTTGATTTAGTTCTAAATAATCCATCATTCTTTTGATCAAATTTCAAATAGCACGTAAAATGACATAACATCATGGGTTATAATGTTTTTTTAAAAGGACAGAATCATGGGATGTAAATTGTTGAATGGGTGGAGTGCGAAACGATTGATCTCTCCCACTCACTCACTCTATCTCTCTCTCTTAAAAATTAACTTAAAAACAAAGAGATTAGGACTTTGTATGACTGATAGATCCACCACCATAATCACCTCTGCCTAGAGCTCATTCTTAATGTTGAATAGTTTAGCTCATTCTTAATGTTGAATAGTTAATCTCTCAGGAGTGATTTGAGAAAGAAAAAAGCTTATGAATTAAGGTGCACCTCAAAACTCTTTCGGAAAAGATTGTTGAAAAATCCTTGAATTGATCATCTCCACATCGAGATGTATAAATATGAAAAGAAAAAAGATTTCGTGTCCCCGTAAATAGTGCACTTGCAACACATTATCTAAACCGTCAATTTTTAAGATTTTCATATGTTTATAGTTCTACTTGATTTGAACTATTTTTTTGAGTTTAAAATTTTATAATTAAAGATAGAAATAGATTTTCAGGCAATCCTAAAAAATTTTTACACCAAACATCTTTGATAAAATTTGGAGGTGTGCCTAAAAAGAAATTCTTCCCCTAGAGGAAATGGCATGAACCTTTTTTTGATATGTTGAGTCTATGTGATCATGGGATTAACCTTTGAGGCGACCGAATATGAAATTGAAATTTTTGGATCTAGATAATCCCCTAAACTGTATTATTAAAACTCAACCGGGTATTTTAGGTGGTTCGTTTAACGAGCTAATATTTATCCCTATATTTGAGCCTTTTTTTTTTTTTAATTCAATGGGAAAGACATACCCCAATCTGTTTTTTCAAATAGTTTAGAAGTAAGCTTTTTTTAAGGTGTTAGTGGATGGTGTTTGAAGGAACAAAAACGGTGTCAGTGGATGGTGTCAGAAGGAACAAAAACAGTGCTAATGGATGGATGGTGTCGGAAGGAACAAAAACGGTGTTAGTGGATGGTGTCGAAAAGAACAGAACTACAACACGATGACTAGGGTGTGAGGGTGCTACACCGCGAGCCCGAGGGTGAGAAAGTAATGATTAGCACTCCTCAATTGGTCCCAATGCTTGAGCTTTCATGAAATGCAACTAAAAAAAGTAATCACACGTAGTCCTTTTGCCCCACCCTGCCTTCTCCATGTTTTATACTTGGATGCACAAACCATGTTCTCGCAGGAGCAAATTGCATAATAAGCCCAACCGATCCTAAGTTCGACTTAGGCAGATTTTCTGACATACAAAAAGTTTGATTTAAATTGCACGCCTAATTGGAGGTTCTTCATATTTTTACTTAAAAAGTATCAAATTTTAAATATAAGATACTAAAATCTAGTATTTCTCCAAATAGAAAGGAAAAAAAATTTAATCCTTTTTATAAAAATCTGTGAACCCTTGGGTACGTGTTTGTTATTTTTGTTATTAGGGGTTATGATAGTTCTATATGGTGTTTGAAAAATCGCTTATTCAGAATGGGAATTGTTAATTAAATTATCGATACGATATTTATCAAAGTTGGAGTTGCCCACTTCTATCAAAGAATTATGCCATTTTCTTGGGAAGTCATAAATTCAAATTAGAAAACCGAATTATTACACATAAATTAATTTGAAAAAATATACAATAAGATCATTTACTTTTACTACAAAGGGGTCACAAATCTTGTTGATTGTGAAATTGGGTGTTCGGAAGTACATAACATTATATAGCCATAAAGTACAAAATAAAATTCTTTAAATTTTGTGATAGATTTCAAATCATTGAGTTTCACATTTAACTGTTAAGATTGATTGTGACCTCCTTGTACTAAAAATAAATGTTCCACAATCCCAATTAATTTATCTAATTGCTTAATTATACCAAAAAACCAAACAACTTTGTCGAACGACTTTTTTTGTACTTCCCCTAATATATAAAACTTATATACTTCCTCCTATCCAACCATTTATTATAAATGGACAGTTGAAATAGCCCCAAACACAATACTACGCCTCTCAATTATTCTATTTTTTTTTTTTTTTTTTGAGTGTCTACTCTTATAAACTTAGTACAACATTATTGATAAAATAAAATGACCAAAATACCCCTAATGGGTATTTTGATCATTTAACTTTACCAAAAATATCTTTTAGACACACCCCATTGAGATGATAAACGTTCCAAATTTCATACTCATATCATTTGTAAAAAAAATTTAGAACAAATACTTTGAAACGTCGAATCTAGATCAAACAAAACGCAGCTCACTTGATCAAAATTGAATAGCTAGATAGGAGAAAGTACATATCTTCCATACAATAAGAGAAATATAGAAACCTTTCCCGTTTTGTTGGGCCGTCATCAACCCAAAATAAAAAACCGAACTATTCACAGAAAAATTAGTTTACATAATTTTTGCTCTGAGAGGACTGACCAATCTAGATTAGAATCTCACCGATTTGGATTTAAAGATTCTCGATATCAGAAGTACATTTATGTTACCCAAACATTTTCATGGTTCAAACAAAGAAGAAATGATTAAGAAAAGAAAGTGAACAAAGTCCTTTTATAAAATTGAAATTCAACCTCGCTGCAGTACATTAATAGGTCGAGTCAAGCCTCACACTAGTTGAATGAAACACACTTAAAGAAAAGATGACACAAAAGCGTAGAGAAAATAGAAAAATTTGTACATCAAATTGCAGAGTGATAGACATAGAGATAGAGATAGAGAGGAGGCATTATTTGTTACGAGGACCATACTATTGAGATTGAGCTGCCCATGCTGACCAATTAGCTGCACTGCCCACGCGTGGCATCGTGTTCACACGTGTGTACGCATCGACCTTGAAATTTGCACCGCACATGACGCCCTCGCTGTCCACACGTGGGATGGCCGTTACCTTATGCATTGGGTGCTCGAAGCTCTGTACTCCTGACCCACTGTGGAACATACACCCTGCATTCATAAACCACAATGGCAGTAGATTAAACACAAGTTTTAATACAACGAGATTGTTTATTAGGAAATTTATCAAAATATATCTAAAAGATGAACCATTTAACACTATACCCATTTCTTTTGATTTAATTTCAAAATACCCATCATGGGTTGAACATCCTCGATATAACATCCCAACCTCAAGAAAAAAAAATTCAAAATACCCATCGAAATACACATAGTTGCAAATAGGGTGGGCAATGTGGCCCAAGGGCCAAGCCACCAGGTTCTGGGCAACAGTCTGGCCTAACCGGGCCTAGGCTAAGGCCTCTTTGGCCCTATCTGGGTCGGAGGGGGTTCAAGAATAGGGCCTTGGCCCAAGCCAACTCTTGATCGGGGCCCCCATTGCTATCCCTTGCAAAAGGGTAAAATGTTAAATGGCTAATAAGTTAAAGTGTATTTTGATACATTTTTTTTGCATATTTCTAGTACTAAAAATTCGAGTCACAATCACCCCCTAGCCATCGTGGAGAAATTGAACAGCTAGAGGGGCATATCATTGACCGTGCTCAAAATCCGAGAAGACTTCCCATTTTTTTTTTTTTTTTCAGAGTTATATATCTTAACCTACACGATTTTACTGTTGATGGCTAAGAATGATTGCGATATTTATATATGAACCTACTTCACACGTTTCTAATACCTAACATACTTTAAATTTTATCCAAAAGAACTCCCGTCTCTATATTAAAGAACCCATGTCTCTATCTCCCTCAAAGATGTTATTACTTTCTGACCAAGTACTCTCTCTCTCTCTCTCTCTCTCTATATATATATATATATATATATATATATAGGTAAGCATTTTTAATTAGTAGGACATTGAAAACTTTACTCAAATGCAGTATTTTGAAACTTGGATTTACCAGTTGCACCGACCACCAGCTGAACTCATCTGGATTGACCAAATTCTACACTCCAGCATAAAATTTGAAAGAAAAAAATTGAAGGAAAAAGTAGCATAATCTCATATATGTTTACTTGATGATTCAAATCCTAAAACAACATAGGAAACATGAGGGATTACATGAATCAGAGAGGATTCAGCCGATTATTTTTTCCTGTAAGAAAATCCACCGGGTTACCTTTCAAACCCAATGCGGATGAACCATATCAAATGTTGAAAGTCTATCGACTCTATCCCATATATAAACATAATAAAACTTTTTGTGTGCTAGGATATATTAAAGGGAATATATATTAAGCGATCATTTATTTATGGTAGATAAAATCACAATCATCCCCATCCATTAGATAATCTGGACATTAAGACCAAGCCATAAAGAATCTTTAGCCATTCAATTTCACATTTATCAGTTGAAAATAAGTATGACCAATTTATACCTTCTATATTATATTATGTATATTATAATAATTTTAAACCACCTCAAGAAACATGAACTCCAGTATATATATATATATATATATATATATATATATATATATATATATATATATATACCTCAAGAAAAATGAACTCCAATAAATATATATATATGAAAAAGTCTACACAACGGTGAGGCCGAAACAATCAAATTAAAGCATGCCTCAAATATTAACTAGAAAAGGTTGTTTAGATGCTTAAAAACCTTTAATTTGATCGGCCTACTGACATAAGAAAAAATAGCTTTCAAGCTTTGGAAATAGTACATTTTGTAACGTATTATCCAGACCGTCAATTTTCAATATTTTCAAATATTCATAGATTTGTTCGGTCTACACAATTTTTTAATCTTTAAAATTTACAATAAGAGATGAAAATGAATTTTCAGGCCGTCAAAAAGATTTATGATACTGAAGTAATATATTTTGATACTTTAATTGTTTAGGGCCTCAGCCTTATACGAAGCAATAGGTTAGGCTCACTCAATGCCCTTCAAACTTGATTCAATTAGAGAGGCATATCAACTTCCATAATTTTAGAGAGGCATATCAACTTCCATAATTTTAGATGGGGCTATCACTTTCCATAATTGACGAGGTTTTCAAAGTAACCCTTTATCTCTCTTTCATTTTCTGAAGGAGACATTGAAGAGGAGACACTAAAATGGGAAGAACTATTTGAGAGGGAGACATTGAAGAGGAGACACTAAAATGGGAAGAAAAATACCTGGTGGGAAGGGAGCAAAGGACTTGCCACATCCGGCTTTAAGGAGCTGCATCTCATCCGATAAAACCACCGATCCGTCGGCCGCGATGCCCCAGTACATCTCCATCCCACCATCCTCACTCTGTTGTTTCAAAGTAGAAACATATTCAGAGAGAAACCACAATCAAATAAAAGTTTAATGTGCATCTCGAAAATGCATGAGTTCACTATAGTTTTTCATGGATTTAGAATTTGAAATATTAATGCTTTCGTTCCATGATTTTGCAGCTCAAAAAGTAAAGTAGATCTAATTATATGCAAATATTCGATGTAGCACGAATTCCTTTATGATATTGCAGGGTCATTAAAATATGAGCCGTAGTCTTTTCTATTATTGATGATGCGCCTTCTTCCCCACAGATTTACTCGAAGAAACAAAAAATTGAAAATTAGCCCTCTTTTTCTGAGATCAACTAAAATTGCACCAATCTATGAATAAATATGACAAGTATTAGAGAGAAAGTGGCCAAGATTCTCCCCATGCGAAAATGGTAAAAAACTTGAGAAACAAAATCAGAGAGAGTTGAGGGGATCTTTTTTACCAGAGCAGTGAAGACAGCACCGGAGCGGCTGTCATAGATGACGAATCCAAACCGTCCATGGAAATCTTTGATGACCTGATCAGCAGGGTAAGGCCCCCTATCTCTCAAAGTCTTGTAAGCTTCGATAATGAGCTGACCTTCATTTGTGGCCTTACACAAACCATATTGCCTTATCAAACTGCTCAGATTGTCTAAATTCCCTTTGAATTGGCAATACACCTCATCCACTCCACAAAACACCCTACATATCATGCACCGATTATTGACGATATGGCTTAATAACGTAATATAGATAGATCATTCTCGACCTGGGCTACATCTGGTCCTGAACCTGAACCGGCTATTTACCAGAACCTCGGATCGTGTCCAGGTCCAAACCGAGTTAAGCAAATTTGTCCCATTAATAATCATTAGAGGAAAAGAATGGAGGAATTAGAGTGTGGATTTGTTGTGTTACCTTCGAAACCCGGGTTGCTCTTGGGATCGAACGTAGGCGAGAACGGCCCTGTCCCCGAACTTAGTACAGACGGAATTTTGAGGGTATAGAGAGAGAAAGTCATGGAGGATCTGATCGGGGCATTTTGATGTCTGGTCCTTTGAGGCCGGGCTGTGGAGCTCCTCAGGTGGATGAGCGAATGCTTTTTGGAATATTGCCAACATCTTCAAACAAGCCTCAAATTTAGAGAGAGAAAATATGGGATTGTAGCAATGCAAGTAGAGAGAGAGAAAGGGGGAAAATTTGGGCTTCAGAGAAACAATGAACAAGGAAAGAGAGAGAAAGGGGGAAAATTTGGGTTTCAGAGAAACAATGAGCAAGGAAGGATGGAGAGAAGCCAATGCGATACTCCGGAGTCTAGAGAGAGAAAACTTCGGATTTTTAGAGAGAGAGAGAGAGAGAGAGAGAGAAACAAAGCACTGTGAGATATGGAGCTCAATTGTTGCAGAGTAAATATAGGACGGGAAATATTAGGTTAAGGCCCCACAATTGATTTTCTTTACTATTTTGGGATCTTTTCGATTAGGATAAGGTCTCATTTTAGTCACAGAAAATATAGTAATGACCCATTCAACCTTCGTCCGTTCTATTGCAAAGCCAAGGTTCGGAATAGGAAATTTATAGCTTGTGAGGGCAATAAGAAAAAAGACGGTTTTATAGGAGTCAGACTTATCCAAAACGGTACGTCCACGTCAGTGGCGCGGCGGACGATGACAGACAAACGTGTCAACACGTCAGACTCGGCACGTGACGGGAAAGTATACGGCTCTGAATGCCACGGCTACCACTCTCGGCGTCGCGCCAAGCCAAGCCAAGCCGGGGTTCTTGTTCCCTCTCAATCTTCTCTCTCTCTCTCTAAAGCCATTGTTGTTTTTTGCGTTCTCTTTTTTTACATAAATAAATAAAAAAAAAAAGTTTATATAAGGATGCAACCTTATAATGTAGAGCTACGCACATACAAAATCCGTAAAAAAAAAAGTATAATGTAGAACTACGGATGCACATAAAAAATCCATCGAAAAATGAAGTTTTAATGTTGTAAAACCCTTTGATTGATCATCTCGTCATTCAAATGTATGACCATAAAAAATACAAATATTTTAAGTTTTAGAAATAGTGCATTTTACGACATATTATCTTCACCATCCATTATCAAGATTTTCATATATTTATAGATCTACTTGATTTTAGCCATTTTTGAAATTTAAAATTTTATAATTAGATATAAAAATAGATTTTGAGATAATCTTAAGAAAATTTTACATCAAAATTATATACCATGATAAAATTTTAAGGTGCACCTTGCCTCTCCACCTACAGATGCATCCGTATCCCAAGTGGAGTTAGCTCCTCCTTTGGCCAAGGCATCTGCCTCCTCATTCGCCTCACGATAGCAATGATGCTAGTTAGCGTTGAAAGAAGAAAGGATATTCCTAATCTCATGAAACATTCCTATCTCTAAGGCTCTATGGAACAAGCTATGACATTTGCCAAATCTCCTTCAATAATCTTGTGCCCTTCCCACCGTGAAAGAAGTTTCAAACCCTCCAGGAGACTTCTAGCCTCCGCTTCATTGCGGTAGCAATACCGCACGGACATGAATATGAGTACCAGACATGACCCAAATGATTTCTAATCAACCTACCATAGCTTGATGCTCTTGGATTGCCAAAGGTGTTGCCATCAAAGTTCAATTTGTTTGAGTACAAAGGATGAGGGGACCGAACAACAGCTCTTCGAGTAGATCTCATGTTGCCCAAAGTGGCGACTGCTAAGGGGTTGTCAATGATAAGACTCTTTGATGTAGATCCACTATTTTTGTGAGAGGAAAACCAATCTGCAGCTAAGGCTAAAATGTTAAATTTTAGTAGAGCAAAATCAATAAAGATTCATTCAAACATTCTTCGGTTTCTCTCCTTCCACACACTCCAAAGGACACCTACCCATAAAGAACGCCAAAATATGTTACCCACATTTCGGATACCATGGGATAACCATTGAGAGATAAGCAATCTGTAAAATTCTGGAACTGGAATGGATAAGTTGAGAGGCATTGGCAAACCCAATTCCAAATATCATAAATGAAAGGGCAGAAGAGGAATAAATGTTGGGTCATCTCTTTGCTAGCTTTGCACAAAATACAAACATTGGGTATAATGAACCATCGCTTCCTTAAGTTATCCACAGTGGCTAGCTTGTACTGACAAAGTATCCATAGAAACAACTGAACTTTAAGCGGAACATAGAGTTTCTTTATTTGAGAAAGTCTTGGATCCAGTTGTTTATATCGATCGCAGAAGATAATAGCATATGCTGACTTAACCATAAAATCCTCAGAGGTAGTAAGGTCTCAAATCACATCATCATGTAGATTAAGGAAAAATTGGACATTATTTAATATGTCCAACAAGGTTTGATACTCATACATAAAAGTATCATTCATTCTCTTGTACCTGCAATGAAAAGACCAAACAATGTTAATATGAGTATCCCCACTAGCTTCCTTTACTATAGCTAGTGGGTTTGAGACTTTTAGAAAAAAGCTATCTGAGAGGGTATTCACTTAACCATTTATCATACTAGAAAAGTATAGATTCTCCATTACCCACAACTTTTCGAAAAAGCCATAGAGAGTTCCCTCACTCAATGTTCTCTCTTTTTCTCTCAAGAGCATGTAAACCAGTGATTTGAAAAATGGATCGATAACCCGGATTGGGAAACATTAAAACTAGTGTACATCGGTGAATCAACGGTTCGGATTGATGTTTTACTATGCATAAAAAATACTGAACTGACAAAAAAAATACGTGCAAAAACAATGAACAGGCCAAAAACTGGTCCGGATCGATAACCCGGTTTTTTTTATAGCAAAATGACATTTTTATAATAGTGAAATATCGTTTTACCGTAGTAAAGCACCGGTTCTCTTCTAGACCAGGATGACTTCTTATATTTTAACATAATTAGCACGGGGAGATCGATTTTCGAGACAGACCGAGCGATTTCGTGCCAACCCGACTTTTTTTAAACCACTTATGTAAATTATGTTTCCACGAACGCACACCTTGCGTATCTACTCCTTTAGGTAAAAGACCCGAGCCTGAAAAAGTTGGAAACTACCTAAGAATTATGAGACGATTATTTTTAAAATAAAAAAATAAACTTTGAGCTTTTTGACACTTAGATCTGGCCACCTCTAAAAAATTGAATGGCCTCTCTTAAAGCATAAGACACTTTTTTATTTTCACAAGATCAATTTGATAAATTTTTTTCATTAAGGTAAATAATCAAGATGAGAATTTAGAAATTTTGCCACATCTTGTCATAAATCTTTAAGAAATTTTCCCTTAGTTCATATGTCAGTCTCTTTTCAACTAATTTGTATAATAAAATAGGGGCTCGTCATCATTTTTTCTTTTTTTCTACGGCTTATAATGAATCTCGAACCTATACAAAAATTCTACTTATCATGAATCTTGAACCTATACAAAAATTCTTCCTTCATACGTATGTCTTTCTCTCTCGTCAATATAGACTCTCTCTCTCTCTCTCTCTCTAGCCAAAAAGAGGCTGGCCATCATTCTCTCATTTTCTCTTTCTGACCCGTTCTCCCTCAAGCGAAAAAGAAGGCGGTCCTCACTTTTCTGACCATCCCTACCCGCCTTATCCCTTCGAATGACGTAAACACCCACAGATTCTCATACTGGTATTGGAAACTGCCAGCTTATTTATCGCCACAAGATGCCCTATAAAATTAGTTTTTTCGAAATTCGAATTTATTAATTCATGGATAATGTCCAATAGTTGGACCCACAATCTAAATGAAACGCGAATCAATTCGAATTGGTGAATTAAAAAAAATATTTAAAAATAAAACAAATAATAAATTAAAATAGCAATTTATGAAGTTAGGATTCAGTGAGACTTAAAAAAAAAATAAGATAACCTTTAAAAAAAAAAATTGTAATAGAGGGTTGGACAATCTAATTGGAACCTACATCATCGTTATGGTTTTGGTCACAACCTACATCATCGGGTTTTAAAACAGTGGTTAAAACTACATATGAGGGTATTCTTTAAGGATTTTAAATGCTTGGAAGGAAACTTAACGCATTCATCTCGAGAAAACAAGTCTCAAGATTGAATAAAGTGATCCATGACTTTCGTTTGGATAACAAAATCTTTTTTTTTTTTTTTTTAGGTGAGTCAGCAGGGAGAGAGCCCACATCTTGATAGAAATTTAGCTTAAGACAATGTTGCAAATCATCATGCGCTATTCAATTAAATCAGGGCTCTTTTCCTATAAAATCTATCGATGAAATACTCAAAATCCATTTTTATAAATAATCAATTGGTGTTTATTAGGTGGGTCTCAAAATTTCAAATTGAAAAGGTACCTCTTTAACCCAAAAGAAACAACCAAGTTTGTTTTCGATGCAAGAAGGTCACAATAATTAATTATAAGATTTCACCGTTAGGACTCTATGATAAAATTAAAAAATAAAAGTTATCAAATTTTGGGAGAAATTAATAGCAAATTGAGCTTCAGCTAGAAAAGTAAAAGGCCTTACTCTACGCTCATTGCCTTTGATACTGTCCCTCTCTCTCTCGTCCCAGTTTTGGTGGCCCACGAAAAATGGAGACATTAGATTCAAATTCCATTTGTTGAATTTGGACAAAACGTGTAACAACCACCTTTCATGATGGCTACAATAAATGTCATTTCATGAAAAATGATATATATATATATATATATATATATATATAAAAGAGGTTAAAATGAGCTCAATAGTTCAGATTGAATTTGGGCCGATCTAACGATCACGGATGTTTGGTAATATTTGAATTTGAATTTATTTATTTTTTTACAAATCCAAATCATTTGAAATTTGGAGCATATGTACATAAAAAAAAGACAAATCTTCGAAAAATATCAAAAAAATATTTTACATGAAATAAATTAACCAAAATACCCCAAAAACTTTTCAGGGGTATTTTGATCAATTATTTTTTTACAAATTATTATTTTATATTTTTATTAGCTGCAACCTAATGAGAATAACACGTACGTAAAATTTTCAGTGATTTGGATTTGTATAAAAACAATTAAAATTCAAATACTAATGGACATTAGTGATCATCAGATCGACTCATATTCGATCTGGGCCGTTGGGCTCTTTTTTTCTGGTGAGTTAGTGGGCTCACCCAAGAATTTTCTTATATGTATATATGGAAAATGATCGTGTGAGCCAGTAGGCTCACAAGAAAAAATGAGTCCAATGGCCAAGATTGAATCTAGGCCGATCTTACAGTCACGGATGTTAGGTAGTGTTTTAATTTTAATTTTTTTTCTAAAAATATAAATCAATTGAAATTTTATATGTGTGTTCTTCTCATCAAGACGCACCTAATAAAAATATATATAAAAAAAAATCCACAAAAACAATTTGACCAAAATACCCCCAAATCTTTACAAGGGTATTTTGGTCACTTTTTTGTATAGAATATTTTTTTGATATTTTTTAAAGATTCTCCTATTTTTTATGAACACACGTATAAAATTTCAAGTAATTTGAATTTTTAGAAAAGAAATTAAAATTCAAACACTATCGGGTATACATGATCGTCATATCAGCCCAGATTCAATCCGGGTCGTTGGGCTCATTTTTTCTTGTGAACCCACTGACTAGAAATGAGCCCAATGGCCCAAATTGAATCTGGGCCAATCTGACGATCATGAATATATATATATATATATATATATATATATATATATATATATATATAGGAAAATGTTGATATTAGCCCACTAGCGCATATGAACATATGTGCCCAACGGCTCAGATTGAATCTAGGTCAATCTGATAATCACGACTTCATTTCGTATTTAAATTTTAAATTTTTTTTTTATAAATCCAAATTGCTTGAAATTTTTGACGTCAATTCTTCTCATCAAGACACACCTAATAAAAATATTTTAAAAATAATTCGTAAAAAATAAATTTATCAAAATACCCTCGAAACGTTTCCAATATATTTCGGTCAATTTATTTCTTGAAAATTGTTTTTTTTGATATTTTTATTAGATTGTACTATTTTTGAAGAACACACGCCTAAAATGTCAAGTTATTTGGATTTGTAGAAAAAAATTAAAATTAAAATACAAAATGAAGTCGTGATCGTCAAATCGGCCCAGATTGAATTTGGGCTATTGGGCTCATATGAACTCATATGTTCATATGAACTAGTGGGCTAATCTCTAAATTATATATATATATATATATATATATATATATATATATATATATATATATATATATATATATATATATATATATATATATATATATATATATATATGGAAAATGTCAAGAGACATATATGCATTATTTTTTATGAATTGTTTTTAAAATATATTTACGAATTATTTTCTAGCTCATATGAACATATGAGCCCAACGCTTCAAATTGATTCTGGGCCGATCTGACGATCACGGATGTTCGGTAGTGTTTTGAATTTTAGCTTTTTTTTTACAAATTCAAATTACTTAAAATTTTAGGCATATGTTCATCAAAAATAGGTGAATCTTTGAAAAATATCAAACATGAAATAAATTGATCAAAATACCCCCAAAATATTTTGATGGGTATTTTAATCATTTTATTCTTCACGAATAATTTTTTTTTAATTTTTATTAGGGGCGTCTTGATGAGAAGAACACACACCTAAAATTTCACGTGATTTGGATACGTAGAAAAAAAAAAAAAATTCAAGCACTACCTGACATTTGTGATTGTTAGATCGGCCCGGATTCAATATGGGCTGTTGGGCTTATATGTTCATATGAGCTAGTAGGCTAATTCCATATATATATATATATATATACCCTCCCCCACCCATGTGTATAGGACCTCAAAGGATCACCATTAAAATTGACATGGATCTCTAAAAAAAGTATCACAAGGGTGTAAGACTTGACTTTTCTATTGATCCGTGCTAAATTTAATGGTAATCTTTTGGGGTCCTACACACATGGGTGAGGGAGGGTTCTATAGGATCATTTCTCATATATATATATGAAAATAGTTTGGTAAAGCTGTAGTTCTATCAAAATAAATAAAACATCACCTCATAACTCATTGAAAATTGCAATTTAAGAATCGAAAAACCTTTACATCGATCATCTTGGCTTGAACATTACGGTTCTCAAAATAATTAAAGTCTTACATCAAAACTCATTGAAAATTACAATTTAAACATTGAAAAACCTTTACATCGATCATCTCGGCTTGAACATTATGGTTACTAGAATAAATAAAGCCTCACCTCATAACTCATTGAAAATTGCAATTTAAGAAGTGGAAAACCTTTACATCAATCTTCTCGGCTTGAACATTATGATTATGAAAGATTTTAAAGTCTAAAAATAGTGTATATTGTAACTAATTATCTAAACCGTCCATTGTTTTAGTAAAACATACTATTTTTTTAATCTTAAAATTTATTGTCCATGTTGGAAATTTTGAATTTAGTGGCCATTATGGAGATTTCTGTTGCTAAAAGCTCCTTACGAGCAAGGATTTGAGATGATGCGTTATTTTTTTTGCATAAAGCTAAGCCTTATAGCGACTTCATCTAGAAGAATTCATTCCCAAAAACTTAAATTTGACTCCAATAGGTGATAAAATGAGATAAAGTAAATTTAGTGGGCTAGTCATATATAACGCACACTCAATACAACACTTGCTAAGAGATACAAGTTTGTTCAAATGGAATGCTCAAAAAAGTCAAGAGATAGGCCAAAAGGGCAAATCCATTAGGTAACACGTGTTAGTCCAAGTCGAGTGTTCAAAAAAAACAATAGATAGGCCGAAGAGAGTATGATTGGAAATAGTGAAAAACTATATAGAAATTTATTGCCTCAATGATGGCATGGCTCTCGATATAGCAAAATGACAGAATTTGTATAACCAACCTCAAACAATTAAAAAAAAGTAATGATAATAATAATGATAATGATAATAATAATAATAATAATAATAATAATAATATTATTATTATTATTATTAAAAATTAAATCAAAAGACATGAGTTAACATGTTAAACAGTTAATCTCTCATCCATAAATATGTTTAATGTCCAAAGAATTATATCAATTTATTATTGTTAATATATTGTGTTGTCCGGCAGAATAACATCCATAAGAAAGAAAATAATAAAAGGGAAAGAAATGAGATTATTACACCGTAGTCCTTGAGCCTATTAGCTTGACAAGTGTGTGTATTGGTTATATGGGGTAGAGAAATCCTTGAGCCTATTAGCTTGACAAATGTGTCTTGGTTATAAGGTTTTCTACCCCAGTAACCATGAGAAGATGCCTTCCAACCTTCCAAAAAAAACAATAAAACAGGAGATCTTTTGCAATAAAAATACTAAATTTAATGAAACTCAATGAAGTATATAGGAACCTCTCCAAGTGATTAAATGCACTTTAAGAAAGAAGTCATCGCCCCCACCCTTAAAAAATCGTTCATCAAAAAATGAGGAGTATTGTCTAAAATATACTTCCCCCATCAACCATTCGGAATGAACGGCAACCGAGATAACCCCAATGACAAAGTCACACCTCTACACTATTTTATTTTAAAATTTTCTTCTACCTAACATTTTGACAGACATCCACTCCTCTTAAACTCAACCCTATAAAAAATATTTTTTTAAAAAATATTCCCAATAAAATAAAATAGCCAAAATACCCCAAAAAATTTCAAAGATATTTTAGTCTATATTTTATCAAAAATATTTTTTAAGTATTATTTTCAGGTGCATTGAAATGATGGCATGTACCAAATTTCATATATTTATATCATTTGTTAAAAAGAAAATAAAAATAAAAATCTAAGATCAAATGGTCAAATAGCTCATCTAAATTGGACCATTAGATAGGGGAGAAGTTTATATCTTCTAGTTAGTGGAAGTATAAAAACCTTTCACTTGAACAAATACACCCAAAGCCACAATCTAAGGGGAAGTATAAAAACCTTTTAACTTGAACAAATACACCCAAAGCCACAATCTAGTACAGTTTTTCCCTCGTATTCACTGCTGCTTTTTTTTTCTCCTAAAAGCAACCATTTTCTAAAGTTTTGTCAAAATTCCTTCTCACAATCTTCGTCTGCCAGTACAAAGGAGATGGGCTCGCAAAGTTTGAAGTGAAACAGCTATCTCTAAGGCCTCCCATGAAAACATGTCATCCCCACTATAATCTGTAAATATCAGAGTTCAAGCTTTAGCATATACCAACATGCAAATATTCTTTGGAATTAGGATAGTTCAACAAATTAACATCATCCCAACAAGGATGATCCCCTCCCAAAGGGGCATTTAATCCAGTTATCCCAAGACCTGCACATTTGCACATCACACAGTACCAATTGTCAGTAAATATCCAAGTATCTTTGCTTTTGAAAAATCATCAATTAATTTAGCCATACAACTAAAGCATTAGATAGAATATAAGCCCTTGCAACTTCAAATAAACGAAGTGATTTGTCCATTCATAAATAGCTCCACAAAAAGAACGACGCACATTTTAAATGGGTTGTTTCTTTACTGGATCATATCCCCAACACATTCAATCTTCGGCATCGTATTCTCCATTGGAGAACTTATCCTCTGGATAGTAGACGGCTATAACGACATTGCCCCCAAACTTGCGACCATTAAGTGCGGTTCTAGCCCTTGCAGCACCAGCAGGATCCACATACTCCAGGAACACCTGAAAAAAGACCACCAAAAAATCAAAAAGCATTCCTAAGTTGAAGTATTTTTGTGTGTACGAAATAGATAAGAGGGAGAGAGAGTAAGAGATAGATAGAGATAGAGATAGAGAGAGAGGGGATCTCAGCTGCCAACATACACAATTTGCAATAGTTTTCTCTCGATATGTTACCCCAGCACAACAAACCAAGGGTTAGTGTGGGGGTCACAAACTCACAATATTAAATAGAGGGACAGTTAAAAACAACAGCCATGAAGGGCATTTCTAATAGTAATGGATGCTAGTAAGAAATGGTATAACTTTATATAAAATGCAAGACGCGAAAAAGAGAGAGAGAGAGAGAGAGAGAGAGAGAGAGAGAGAGAGAGAGAGAGAGAGCAACAAATTTGGAGGAACTAGTTGGCCTTTGTTCTTTACCTTGCCTAAGCCTGGCGTTGGTTGCCCATCTGGACTTGGACGGGGAATAACGACAGTAGTTAAGGGCCCTGAATCAGATACACCCAGTTAACTATAAGCCGAGCGTGTCAACAAGCGAGGAATGAGGAAAGATGGGGAAGGCTAGGAAACTGGAGTTAAAAGCATACCGAACTTTCTGCCCTCTTCTCTCATGTCCTCCAATATTTCTTCATATTCTTCATCATCCTGCAATTCATCTGCAGACACCACCTAAATATAGGCAAGATCCGCAAATGATTAGGATAAATAACCCCGAACCATTGAAAACTTACTTTGAAAATTAAATGAAAGCAAAATTTGCATAATTCATGCAAATGTCCCTCAGGGTTGTACATTTTACATGGACAAGATCAGAAATGGGGAGCATTCCAATTTCTAAGTTAGGACTCCAGAGAATCCACCATTCCTATGGTTCAACAATCAAAGTAAAACTTTTCATCACAATCAGGTGAAAAGACATTTTATTTTTTGATCGATAAACAAAGTGGATATGGCCTTTAATAAAGCAGAATGGAGAACCAGGATTCATGTAGCCGACCCAAATTACTTGGGAAAAGGCTAAAATGATGATGATGATGATCAATAAACAAAGTGATTGCAAGATTTCACAATAAATTCAGCTAGAGATCCATATTACCACAAAAAAGAAACATGCAATTGTATGCTCTTTAAGTTTTCACAATTAATTGTACAAGAAACTAAGATAAATCGGATGTACTATAACCAGTACATAAAATGCTTTCCAGTT
This sequence comes from Amborella trichopoda, assembly GCF_054954075.1. NCBI lineage: Eukaryota > Viridiplantae > Streptophyta > Magnoliopsida > Amborellales > Amborellaceae > Amborella > Amborella trichopoda. Next base: position 43,994,944 of record NC_142342.1, read on the forward strand.
GAAGGTGGAATGGTATCCAAGTTTCAAACAAGGGAGATACCTCAGTCAAACAGAGTACTTTAGTGGGGTTCTCCGAGACCGTAACAGCCACCCCTGGCACTGCCGCTCCACCAGCCTGTAAGACCAGCTTCTGCACCACGTAACACAAAGACATAAGTGTTTATCTATAGCAAAATATAGTCAGTAAAAGAAACAGGTACAGTCCAATGGTGTATTCTGGTGGACGGCAGCCTAAACTAAATCCACCGCTTAGTCCAACTCATGAATAGTTGTAAGAGATGTACTCAGGTACCCAGATGAACGTCCCTGTGCGCCACGCTCCAGTTAATCTCCAACTGCCCACAAATGGGAACAGATTGTAGATGTAGCCTTGAGTACCGTGTACCATATTGACAGTGGAGCACAGTAACTTTCCCTGTAAGGATTTGAGGCCGCAAATATAGGAGGAAGAGAGCTTCTTGAAATACCTGCAATGCTATATGCTGCTGTGCTTGTGCTAGAATAATCTCCTGATCAGGTTTTGCTTGTCCAGTGCTGTAAATGATGACATATAAGCCTCACTTTTGACCGCTTAAAGATGTATAAGCTAAAAACTATCAAAAGCTTACAGGATAATAAGAAGAAACTATAAGGAGCAAGAAGAAACAACAGAAAAATTGGCTTCCAAGTTCCAAAACATCTTCCATTTTGTTTTATGTTCTTTTCCCCTAGTCAGAAAAATTTTAAAAACCACTTCTGGATACCTTGCAGTGGCGCGGCGAACAGTGAGAGTTTTGTCACCCATTTTCAAGCCATTGAGAGCAGCACAGGCAATGTCTGTAACCGCAGGATCCTGAGAAATTTGAGAATAGGTTAGCAGTTATGTTAAAAGCCATTACCCATTGGGACACAAGAAGGAAATAAAAAACTATAACATAGACAAAAGAAACAAAGATAGGCTTCAGATTACAAAGCACTAATTCACATCATTAGGCAAGCACCTGGTATACGCAGAAACCATAGCCTTTCGAGTTCCCAGTATCTCTGTCTTTAACAAGATCAAATCCTCGCAGCGGCCTGTAGCAAGTTGTAAGCGGACAATTTAACATAGATTAGTATATTGTTCCATGCAATTAAGGAAACCACACAATTACTACCAGATACCAAATATTACATAAAGGATATTTTGAAAATCCATATCCAACAATCAATTCAAAAGTTTCATACAACAATTTTAACAGTTTTTATAACCACTAGACACAAACACAAAACATAACAGATATATGTGTGTGTGTATCGGAATAAGTGTCTGCACATAAATTTCAAACTACATATTCCTTTTCTCCAACTTTAGAGGCACCATGTGCCATTAACTACTCGTATGAACAACTGAAGAGAAAAGCAAAGAAAATAATGTCCAGAACAGATATAGCTAGTGACAAATACCCGAATGACTCTAGTAGCTCCCTAATCTGGGCTTCTGTGAAGTAGTATGGCAAGCCACCCACAAAAATACGATCAGGTCCCTCGGCTCCACCAATGGCTCTGGTACCCACAAATTCAGGATTCAACAAATACCGAGCCTTCTACTTGTACAGACAACAGCTAATAATTGACACTAGATTCACAAAGAAAAGTATGGCGTTTTACCCAGGTATGAGACCAACAGCTGCTAAGGTGAGATGAGGACTTGGTTGGCTTGGTCCAAGTGCTGCAGCCAATGAGGGATTGTAATCAGTAGGCCTCCGAACCCTTACTGAAACCCCCTGTCAAGATAAAACAAATCCCACATAATTGATCAAGAAATTATTTCTGTACTATCTGTTACTTGGCAAGCTATAAAGCATGAATGCCACCAGCTTACATAAATTTGCTTTTCTGGTTATATATGTGGCTTTAAGGAAATGAAGTTATCTTAATTTATAGGTAATTAATCTGCACATGTTTTTCTAGTTCCAAGCAAGGACAAAAAGCTGTTGCTTAAACATTCCGAACTCCTATATATAAAATGGACACTTTACTTTTAACCTATGAGACTTTATCCATAATCCAAAACACAAAAACAAAAGTTTTCAGAGAATCAGATAACGACATAAAAAAGCATATGAAAATTGACAATGTAGAAAAAAACAACTAATCACCCCAATAACAGGCCAACAACCCAAATATCCAACCAACAGAATGAACCACCATTTTAGATGTAACAAAACAGTCAATAAAACAAAGCAAACACCCAATCTCAATAAGCAAAAGATTGAATTCATGTTGCTTTGATGAATCAGTGTTACAATGTCAAAGCTAGATAAATAAAATAGAATAATAACACAAATGTCGCAGACTCGAAACCTGTATGGGCCATACCCATGTTTTTTACTGAGCAAAAAAGGGCAAAAAAAAAAAAGAGAGAGAGAAGACTTGGCTCCGTCTTATTCTGTAAAAAATTCCAATAAGTTCCAATTTTGTCAGAGCTATCCTTTCTTTCAAAAAAAAAAAAAAAAAGAGAGGAAGGGACCGAGCTGAGTCAATGTGGATAAGTCCAATGTCTCTTAACATAGTTTCTAGTCACCATTATACTCACAAAAGAATCTAATATGGTTCATTCCTAGAAAAGCAACAGAAGCAATATATTATACAAATATATATATATATATATATATATATATATATATATATAAAATTAAGAGCAAGCTTTCTATACTTACCCTACTGTCTAAAACTTATCCCCTATCCAACCGTCCATTCTGAATGGACGCGCTTGATATGGCCCTAATCACAATATCATGCCTCTACACTACTTCATTTTTAATTTTCTTCTAAAAAAACATTTTGACACCAAATTTCGGCATCCACTCCTCTCTTAAACTCACACCTGTAAAGAACATTAAACAAATATTTTTTATAAAACAAAATGACCAAAATGTCCCCTAAAAGTTTCAGGGGCATTTCGTTATTTTATTTTATAGAAAATATTTTTTTAGGTGTGCCCCATTGAGATGATGGCACGAACCAAATTTCATATTCATATAATTTGTAGAAAAAAACTAATAATCATATAATTTGTAAAAAAAAAAAAAAAAACGACTAAAAAAAATATATTCTGGGGCGTCGGATCTAAATCCAACGGTTAATGGCTCACTTGATCTAAATTCGATGGCTAGAGGGGGTGGGGAGTATATATCTTCTATACAGCATGGGAAAAATAGAACCTTTCCCTATTATTAAAGGCTGACAAACCATAAACCAGGTAAAAGACAATGTTACCATGGAAGAAACAGCAAAATAAGAAAGAAAAATAAATTGTCAAAATAGAATAGAGAGAAGTCAAGGTGGACCAAAGTGCTGCTGGCTTGATAATAGAAATTCTCAAGTTCTTTAACAAAGTCCATAGCAGAAAGGATGCCCAAGATATACATCACAGATAGAACTTTATGAACACATGGATACCTCAAATGTAATCCCATCTAATGCCATTGCATTACTTGCTTCCTCAACAGTCCTCATCTCCACAAATGCAAACTTCTTTTCATGGTTTATGTACACATTAACAACAGCATCACCTGCAAATACAAAGAGAAAGCAACCTGGGTAACATCACAATAACATCATATGCAATACAATAACAAAATGGATAGTTGCACGAACTGATTAGAAAGTATGAAAAGAAGAAAGTATCCACATAAATTTAATGGACGCTTCCAAAAGTGTTAGAAGAGATCCAAGAGATCATAAGCTCCATGTAATCCCAATTTCAGTAAGTGAATAGGGAGATGACAGTAAGAAGCCCTCGCGCCGGACCACGTGGTGTTGAGGGCAAGTTTAAGTGAGATTCAACATTGAGTAGGTAGAATTCTCTCCTCTCAATGTAATGACATGCTTATTTTATGGTACCATCCATTTTATGATCAAAATGGATTTAAATTGCAGGAAAAAAAATACAAAAGAAAGAAAAGAAGGAAAGTACTAGAAGTACTTACTACCTGGACCTGCAGTATTTCCTCCAATAGCTGACATAACATGGCTGAAAAATGTTGCGATCGTCTGCATAAGATAAACAAATGCTGTTAGCAGCAAAATTAAAAACCAAACTTATAATAAATACAATAATATCTTGGCTCCATGAATGAGGGAAATGTACATTGTTTTTCATATACAATGGGAGGGAGAACTACTTATATAGATACAAGAATATCTTACCTGCTCATTCGCCATGGGAGGGAGACCTCCAACATATACACGGCGCGCATGCCTTGTAGCCTGTTGGAAAGTGAAAAATGTGGTTCCTCGTTTCACAAACTAGATATTGTCAAGATAGGATTCTGACGTACCTGTTGAGTCATTGCTTGTGCCGGCATCATTGCCATTCCAGGAAACTGTAAACCCAAAAAACATCAACAAAATATGTACATGAATAATGTTTGTCTAATGTTCTGAAAACATTCAGGTGCATGACCCAAGTTTGCAAGCCAGTATAAAGCAGTGCTTGTGCATGTGCGTGTGAACTCACCGGAGCAGTTGTCCCAAAGGGGAACATGTTGGGGAGCATTCCAGGCATGGGCTGTGGGACACCAGGTAACTGCCCTGTGTGATAGAAAGAAAATCATTCAATAAATGAAACAAGATTAATTGCCAAACAGCGACATTACTAAATGTGTTGCGACAAGCAATCAAGCAACACATAGACAGCTCCTGTGTGTCACCTTAATGCATGATTTTCATAGGCCTACTTGATATGATGCCTTTCATAACTGAAATTCATTTATGAAAAAGAGAAGGAAGTCCATCATTTCAGATGCTGAAGGAAAATCTGTAAGTCTACCAAAAGGCAATAGTTGCCGGTTGAAGGCGAACAAGATCCATACTGGTGCATTGATTCCTCGTTGAACATTAAATCTACTGTGGTCACGCCAATGGGCAGCACAGTGGGACATGTGGCCCAACATTGCCTTCTTACCCCAAAAAAGTAAACACAAACACAAACAAACAACCACACACAACAGCCAACAACCAAACAACCGGCCTCAGTTTCAGTATGAAACCACTAATTAAACGAAATATTCCTAAAATAAAAATGATAAAGTCCTCATGCATATCATAAGCTAGTGCTAGAATGCACATGCAAGTATGCAACAAATCACACATGATGAAGATATAGCAAAAGCAGACAAAGTCCAAAGGGATGTAATACGTACCTGCAATAGGAACCCCAGGGATCACAGAAGCACCAGGAGGTGCCATGTCAAAACCGCTAGCCCGTTTGCTGACAAGTATTTTGCCAATAGTTAGATAATTATATAATTATTAATGGACAAACGAAATTCCTGTACCCATAATATTTGTCATCCATTAGCTCATCTCACATTTGAACTCCAGAAAATTCAGAGAAGCCATTAGAGAAGTTATGAAGAAACACTAGTAGTACTTGAATTAAAGAATAGAATCAGTAAAAAGGCAGTGAATATAGAAGTTCTATTATGAAATGAACATAGAGATATTAAAAATCTTACAGAACAGGTATAAAATAGATATCTACTGGCATGGACCATCCTAATAGCGTATACATAGGATGGACACATAAAAAGAGAGATGCAAGTATACACATGCACAGGCAGAGGCAGTAAACATGCATGCATGTGTATATTACATAAGTTCATAGAATGTAAGTATAAAATGCAACCATACAATGAAATACCTAGATATTTTCATATCCATTGCATGTTTGTTCATTTTGTACCATGCATGAGTGAATAACATTTACATATGCTGGCACATGGTCACATGTTTTGAATCCCAGTATATGAGCATTTTTTGCCCATCGCACTGATGAGTGCACAGACACATTTGTGTGTTTGTAATCAAATTGTGACATACACTGAAAAGGATTTGGAAAGCCCACTTGTGTACAGAACAGTATATGCCTAACTGCCGAGATTCAATCTTGGAGAATAGGACAGCCACCGTCACATGTTAGTCTGTGAGTTCTATTTTTTGTTTTTTGTTTTTTACAAGTAGATTGATATGAAACTATGTGTGTACGTATAACTAGAGCTCACCTAATAAAATTACAAAGAACAGAGAAAAAAGAATGACCAAATTGCACTGAATGTTTCACGGGTATCTTGGTCGATTGTCATTCTGCAAATTTCTTTTATACTTTATTTTTTGATACCGTTAACATTGTATTGAAGGAAAAGAGAAATTACAAAGATACAAAACAGCCCTGGAAGTGACAAGGTCACCAAGGGAGGTGACAGGGAAACCATGGAAAATAAAAAGGGGAACAAAGAAAAGACGGGAAAAGGGAAAAACAGTAAACACTAAAACAGCAAATACAGCCAAACTAAAAGACGACTAACACTTGAAAGCAAACACATCAAAAACTAAAAATTGAAAAAACTGCGCCACTCAAAAAGCGCCCACCAAAATTTCGTTTATACTTTAGTGGGTGTGCATAATTTATTTACACCCCAAATTTTATGTGAATTGGATTTGTAAGAAAAAAATAAAATTCAAATCCCAAATGCATTCATGGCCATCCACACAGCCCAAGTTCAATCTAGAACGCCAAGTATACGCTATTGTGCACATGAGATGGAGCATTAAAGCGAGCTCAACATCTTCAATTTATATTTAAATCCCAGCATATGTGACTAGCATTAAATATATATTTAAATCCCAGCATATGTGACTAGCATTAAATATGCACATCTTGTTCAAAAGAATTCAAAGCAAGGTCCTGTCACTAGCTGCAAGAAAGGAGCCTACTTTGGCCTCCTAGGACATCTCCTTATTTAGTAGCAATAGAACAGCCTAATAGATGAAACTGAGTTGGAGGTGTGCAACAAAGCACAAGTTAAGGAATGGAAACCCACTTATCAGGAAAATGCTATCAATAGGCCTCCTTTTGGACTTTAAGATATATATTAAAAAAAAAATTGCCATTGTGATGAAAGTTGCTCCACTTATTTTCATGAATGCCCATCAAGGCCACTAAAGATAGGGACTTGGATGTGGCTACTAGAACGTCAAACGGGCCTAAAAGATATCATATGAGTATGACATCTTACAGAACTGCCATCCTATGAATATATATAGTTAAGACTTAGAAAGTAGCAGTTTTCTGAAACAAATGGCATTACTTGTCATGTAAAATCACATCTAACCAACAGCCACTCCTACAATGCATACCATAAGTAAAAAAAACCAAAAACCAAACTTTGCCAAGACAAGACTCCCCGAGTTTCCTCCAAGCTGGAAAAGTTGCCCAAAAAATCAGGAAAAAAATAGAAAAATAAAAAAATAAAAATTCGTATGACATATTTAACAAATGGAAAATGATAAAAATTTGATGTTATTGGCTGACATAGTGTCTCGATTTTAAAAAATCTCAGAATTCTGAAATTGACTGGTTGGTTGTGAAAAATAAGCATGCGATTTGATAAAAGCTCAAAAAATGGGCTGAGGTAACAAATTTCAACCAATATCGAGCTATGGTCACAAAAAACTTGCAAGCGTTCGAACTTCAGCCAAAACCTAGCCTGCAAATTTCGATCTCTCAAATTCGAGAAATTTGAGTTTTTTCCTCAATTCGGATCTCCAATAAAAATGGATAGATCATGCAAAAAAACTGAGCACAAAAATTTGGGCTCGATCTGATCAATGGTAGACCCTCCCCTCTCCCTATTAAACTCAAAATTTTGAAATCAATCACAAACTCGCTAAGTCTTTTTTGGGGGCGGTTTGTATAGAGCCTAGGCTCTAAAAAATCAAATTAGAGCCTACCTTCAAATACTGTTGAGAAATATGGTTTCAATACTGGAAATCTTTTTGATAGCCTTAAAATATATTTTCATCTTTATTTATAAAGTTTAAAGCTTCAAAAATAGTGTAGATCGAGAGATCTATGAAAACTTGAAAATCTTTAAAATTGATAGTCCAAAAATGCGTTACAAAAACTTGAAATCCATTTTTTTCCAAAACTTGAAATCCATTTTTTTCTCATGCCCATGCATCTTGATGTCTAGATAATCAATTTGAGGATATTTGGGTATCAAAAGAACCTCTTCTGGTGAAATTTTTGAGGTAGGCTCGAATTTGATTGTTTAGAGCCTCGGCTCTATATAAATTTTTCCCGTCTTTTTTAGATGTCGCCCAAGTTATCGCATTAACTCAGGCAAGTAAGTGCCCAATCCCCAAACCCAAGTAGAGGATATTCTGAGCTAAGCCGGACTCTGCAAATCTTCCAATGTTGGTTGATTTTTATCAAAGCGATCCAAGCACAGAGTAACACATCTATAGAGAGGAACCTACTTAAGACATCTTATAACTACGAGTCTTACCACACTGGAATCCTACAAATAAGTGTGGAATCCTACAAATACATACTAGAAAGTCCACCGCTTACAAAAATAGTAATTTTTAAATTATCTAGCATTATTAATCATTATGACTCACTAATTTTAGCCACATACAAATATATACCGCCAATATAAACATGAATAAGAAATCCATTGGGTGCCAGAGCCACTATGTGACGTCAAGCGGACCAATGCTATCCAACACCAATAGACACCACAAGAATAAATAAATATATAAAACAATTTTCCCAAAATAAGGAGCAAGTTCTAGTGGGGCCAACCAACCAGCTTTCTTTAACCAGCCTTACCATACTAAAAATGTGCCATTTTTAATTTGTTCATTACGCTATTGTTTTGAGAGTATCTTGAGGCTTTAAGCAAAAAAAAAAGTGAAATAACCTAGTTCCCCTCTCCATAATTTATTATCCACATAGACCCTCAGGTCAATGTAAAGCTTGTACACCCCCTCTCATTGAAACATAGGATTGAAACCAGCGTTACCATACTAAAAATGTGCCATTTTCAATTTGTTCACTACGCTATTGTTCTGAGAGTATCTTGAGGCTTTAAGAAAGAAAAAAAAAGTGAAATAACCTAGTTCCCATCTCCATAATTTATGGTCCACAAAGACCCTCAGGTCAATGTAAACCTTGTACACCCCCTCTCATTGAAACATAGGATCGATATACCCCTTCCTTACCGATTTAATGCCAAATTTATTAAATTGACCTTTTTCTTTTAAAAATGCCAAAGTACTCCAAATTTTACAAAAAAAAACCATAGCAAACTCTTCTAGCAGAAGAGTCACCAGAATTTGGATCTTTCTCTTTTATTATCTTGCTTCTTGTGATCGATTTCATTGGACTTTTTCTCTTCAGAAATTTGATTATTATTGGAAAGTCCATTTTTGAAGAGTTCTAACAAAATATGCAAAGAGGAAAAATTGCTAATCCTTTCCTAAAACTCTAGAAGTAACATAAAAAAAAAAGGGAAAAAAGAAAGCAGTGCTCATCAAAGAGAGAACCAGCTATCCATGCTTATATACTTTCTGTGTTTTGAATGAAAGAGAGTTCTCCATGCTCATATGCTTTTATAACATTTCATCAAATCTCCATCTCACAAGAGGGAGGGATGGAGGAAAGGAGGAAGGGGTGCAGATGCAAGCAATGACGATGATGATTCTAATTCTTATTGATGTCCTCTCTCTTCTTTTGTAGTACCTTTATTGCGCCATCTTGGTTTGGGCTTTAAACATTTCGATTTTGGATGTTAGACAGACTTTGTTTTGCCTTTTTGGACTATTTTGTTGTCCGGTTTTATACTTTTGAAAGTTAGTTTGATGAAGACTTGGAGAGTTGGAGACTTGGATGTTATTATGGTTTATTTTATGGATAGGGAATATGGAGAATTGGAGAGTTGGAGACTATTAAACTATTACTCTTACATAACCTATTAGACTTTTACATCTTTTGTATGGGTTGATTTTTGAAATTTTGAACAAGTTTATTCTCAACATACGATATGTCATATGTTTGTATATAAAAATGCATATTACAATATTTTCAAATGCAATAAATTACAAAATTGACACAAATATATGCATATATGTACGTTTGGACAGTAAATATATGCATATACACCCACCTGGGCGCTAGGTGCCAAGCCGGCCACCTAGGGGCTGCCTAGAGTTTTTTGAACCTTGGGGGACCATAAATTATGAAGAGGGGGATTATGCCATTTTCTCTGAAAAAATAAAACATTACTGGGAAGGCATTAACTCTTGTTACATCTTGGCAAAAAAGAAGACAAAGGTCAACCTAATCAAGGAAAAACCAGTTACATATTACTGTCATGACCATACTCTGGAAACAAAACTACAACAAACTTATCCTTATGCCGATAGGGTGATGTATTAGAAACCAAAACCATACGAAGTGAATAAAAACATAGTCATACTCTAGATGTCACTAAATATCTTAAATCCCCAAACTGACATAATCATCATCATCATCAGCTAAGCCTTATTCCAACTATTTGGGGCCAGCTACACAAATCATGTTCCATCATTTCCGCTCTATCAAGACCTATACCCTCGGGTCCCATAAGTGACCATAATTTTTCTCAATACTTTCGCCCTTGTAGTTTGGGACCTTCCCCTTGCCCTTTTAAAACCTTTCACTTGAACCAAATGACCCGTCCTTCGGTCGATGTTGCACATTATCAAATCACCTAAGTCTATATTCCCTTATTTTTTCGCCTATTGGAACCATCTCTAAGTTTCCTTGAATGTATTCCCTACGAATTCAATCCTTCCATGTCTTGCCACTCATCCATCTCAACATCATCATCTCAGCTACACTCATTCTATGGATATGTTGTTCTTTGACTGCCAACATTCTATTCCATTAAGCATAGCTAGTCTTACAACCGTCCTACAGAAGTTTCCCTTCAATTTGATTGTGACGATCCCATAAGATAAATTTCGCCCAAAATAACTAAAGCAGCAGCCAATAACATTTCCCAAAACCTCATGTAGCATCCACAGTATATAATCAAACAATACAACGGATATGTAGATCATAGCTCACTTTCTTTCAGCAAATGCATTGAAACACAAGATGCATAAATTTGAACCTTGAAGACAGCAACATTACCTTCTTGAGCGGGAACGGGAACGAGATCTAGATCGGTTCCTTGACCTATCCAATGAACGTGAACGTGATTGATGCCGATGCCTCCTATCTCTATCACGATCATAATCATGGTTCCTACCCAATAATAAATATCATTATTATTGTTATTACTAGACACAAATGTTACCCTTGTTTTGATCAATGAAAACACTAAAATTATTAGTATTACTCCAGATATTGGACTATTATTATTAGTATCACTCCAAATATTGAATCACTTTTACTAGATGAAGAAAGAGGAGAAAACCAAATAAAAAAGAAATTAGGTTTCCAAAAGACACCCTATCAATAAGAAAGCATAATTCAATATGTCACATCAGTTCAAATATCAAGAGTCTCAAAATCAAGGAAACCTTGCACAACTGGATCTATGGGTATCAAAGTTTAACAAAATCTGATATAATCATCTACTCAAATATGCTGCAGACTATTTATTACCGATCAGAATCACGGCTACGATGGCGATCGTAGTCACCGGCTCTCTCACGCCCTCGTTCATCCCTCGTACTTCTATCCCTTTGATGACGATACCGATCTTTATCCCTTTCTCTATCTCTGTCTCTTTCTCTTTCTCTTTCATTTTCTCTGTCTCGGTCTCTATCTCTTTCATTCCCTCTCTCTCTTTCTCTGTCTCTGTCTCTTTCTCTATCTCTCTCTCTCTCTCTTTCTCTGTCTCTATCTCTGTCTCTGTCTCTGTCTCTAACTCTATCTCTATCCCTACTCCCTCTATCTCTTTCTCTCTCTCTACTCTTTGATTTGTCACGGTCTGATTCACGAAATGTGGGCTGCTGTAAAATGAAGACTTATCAGAAAATTGCATAAAATGAAGCATATAATACACGAATTGCAATAATTTGTTAAGAATAAACAGACCCAAAACTCTTAATGGGATGAATTGAACATATAATGGATCTTTTTTTTTTTGATAAAGAACATATAATGAATCTTTTGGACAAATTGAAAAAAACATGGATTTTTACTCCAGCAAATAACTAATTTGCAGTAACATACACATCTAATCACAAATATATCAGAAACCCACAAAGAGAAAGGCAAAATAACACTGTAATCTGCGGAATATACAGAAACCCCAGACAAGAACCCAAAGAAAAAGTGGCATAAAACCATATAAATAAACAAATGATAAGACAAAAATGGAAACAACCGGTGTGATTACTAGAAAATATGCAGGTAAAAACCAACCTGGGGCTGTGAATCTCGGTCTTCAAAGGCATCATAAAGGGAAGAGCCATCATAATCTGGTTTTCTCTGACTTGGAGAGCCCCATTCATGGAAAACCTCGCCATTAGCATCGCAACTCCCATCATAAACGGACATTTTGAATTTTGTTGAGAAACCCTAGTTTCTCAGGACCTCCAGGGAAGAAAACACCCTCGATTTCTCCCTTAATCCCTGAATTTAAAAATTCGATAAGGCAAAGGCCTACTTTGCTGGATTAAACCTTTTGCTCAAAACAACCGCGTCGAAGACAAAAAGAAAACCCTAATTTTCTCATCTCTAACATTTCGAAGAGTAACCAGAGAAACTTGTGCTTTTGAGTCCGGTTATGAGGAGAGAAAATATGGAGAAATTCTGAATATTCTTTCTTTATTTTTTTTTTCCTTACGACTCTTGACCGTCGAAATAAAACATCAAGGGTCAGGATCGGGCCTTTTGTGGGACCAGGCCATCAATGGATAGAATGGACGGTGGATGAATGAAGAGATGGCATTACATCGACAGGGACGGTGGAGATATCAGCCAATAATGATGAGCAATAATATGTAGTCATCAATGTTAGGGATAACTTAATCAATTTATTTTTCTTATATTATTTTTTAGATAATATTATTAAAAAGGTATGAAACCCCCAATAAATTTATTAAATAGGTTAAATTATCTCTATTAATATTTAAAGGCTTATGTTTTTTTTCATCTCAATTAGAGATATGCTAAAAACAAATTATACGTTTCCAGATTGCCTTTGTTCAGTATTTGGATTGCATAACAATCATGGGCTTTTTTATAATAGAAGCCCACGAAAATATCTCATTTATGCATTACAAATGAAGAACATTTCAAAATTGATGGTAAAAAAATGCATTATAAAATACATTATTTTCAAAACTTGAAATCAATTTTTTCTCATGTCCATGTATCTTGATGTCGAGATGATCAATTTGAATATTTTTTGGCATCAAAACAATCTCGTCTAGTGAAATTTTTTAGGTAGGGTCGAATGTGATTATTTAGAGCCTCGACTCTATATAAACTTTTACCATTATATAAATACTCGTAGTTGTTACGTGTTAAATGTATTTAACGCTTTCACCATTAAGGCTTCTTGCAAGGTCAAATTACTAAAATACCTTGCATTGTTATTTATTCTAAAGACTGGATAAAAGTAATTTAGGTATTTTAAAAAAAAAAAGTGCAGATATCTAAATGAAATGAAAAAAAAAAAAAGTATGCATCAAATGTTAATATAGATAATATAACCCATGATTTTTTTTAAGGGTTTCATCCTCTTTAATGATAGTTTCCCTTACTTTTTGTACTTTTTTTTGGTATGAAGTGTAAAAAACCAAATAATTAAAGTTAATCTAATTTATAAAAAACCTAAAATTTGAAAATTACAACATTCATCTTCCTCCATTCTAATGTGACCATTTAGGAGGCTACTTCTGCACTATTGACATGATGTACACACTCAAAAAAGATGCACAAGCGACTATTTAGATTAAAAGGGAAAAAAATAGAGGGTCATAATTGTATGGGTGCGGTTTCTATAAGGTTGCAACCTTAAACAATCCAATTAAGACGCACCTTAAAATGTTATCATAATATATAATTTTGTTGTAAAAAAATCTTAGTATTATCGTAAAATCTATTTTCATACCTAATTAGAAAATTTTAAATTTTAAAAATGGTTAAAATCAAGTAGATCTATAAATGTATGAAAATCTTGAAAATGGACGGTCTAGATAATATGTTGTAAGATACACTATTTTCGAGATTTTTTTTTTTTATATTCATAGATCTCGATGTCGAGATGATTGATTATAGGGCTTTTTAAACATTAAAACAACATTTCCGATAGATTTTTGAGGTGCATCTGTGATTCTACATTTTAAGGTTGCAACCTTATATAAACTTTTCCCTAATTATATTTTACAATTTGCTTAATTTTTATACATAGAGAATTACATGAAATTTACAAGCTTATTACATCTAGATGCAATTAAAAAAGGAAAATTGTTTCATGCAGGCTGAACCGCATTTCTACAATATGCGGTCCAAAGTATAAAGCATCCATCTTTAAGATGGATGCAAATAGGTGGTCCATCTAAAAGAAAGTATAACTAAAAGTCCAAATGTTTTTTTAATATAATTATTATTTATATTTCTCAATTTATTTATTTTTTGTATATTCATGATCTCCATGTTAAATATAATATATCCTTTATAAATTAGAATCAAATTATATTTAAAAATATATTTATTGCCAAGCCCGTATTTTTACAATATGCAGACTGGCAACATAGAAACCGTGTCCCTTAAAAAAATCTAAAAGAAAACATTTTATAAAATTTAAATCGATCAAAGTACCCATAATATTTTAATGGGTTTATTGGTGAATTTATCTTTCAAAAATTTTCATATATTTTTAGGTGGTTTTTGATCGAGAAGTGTGTATGCACAAATTTTCAAGTTAATTTAATTTGTAAAAACATAAAATTAAAGTGCTATATGTAATGATTCTAAACATGACTATCAATTTTCGTTCATCCTAATCCGAAACGTCGATAGCACATTTAGCACCATTCAAGTGTCCACATGTACTGCCCTTTTGAATTTTTTATTAAAATAAACATTTTTATTTTTATTTCACAGTTTAATTCATTATCCTAAATACTACATTATTAAGTTGCAGTCAAAGGGCAACAATAAGTTGAGACTCAATTACAAGAGAGAATGTGGGGCAGGCGACTATTAAAGAGAAATATCTTAAGAGAGGACGTAGGTCACATTCAAATCTCTAGCGAACATGGACTTGGAGGAGAGAGATATATTCCTAATTTCCTCGAGATATTCAAGAAGTTTTAACGAAATGCTAATACATATATATTCTAATATCATATCTTTATTTTTGTTTTTGAGTTGTTTTGTTGGCTTCTAGTTTATATTAGGGATTGTATATAATGAGACCATTTACTTTTGGTATAATGAAGTCATAATTACTTATAGCCATTCGATATGAAATTTGAGAGCTTAGGTGCCACAATATTGGAGAAATTTTTTTTTTTTTAACTTCAAGCTTGATCGATGAAATAAATGCAGACACTCAATTTCACATCCAATTGTCAATATTAATTGTGACCACCTTCTACCAAAGATAAAGGCCTCATCCATTTCCTTTATATTAATATCTACATAATGCATAAAAGATATTTTTAAGGAATGATGGTTATGATAAATAGAAAAAATCTTTAACTAGGGATGGATAAATGTTCCCAATCTTGGATGGTCGCCTCCCGATTGCAATATGGTGCTAGGCATGGTGTTAGGGGGATGTCTTATTGTTGGAGGTCTATCAATTCTTGTAAAAATCTTATTAACAGAGATATTCGATGGTGCTTAGGTAATGGAAGCATGATCTCCTTTTGGCACCACAAATAAGTAGGTGACTCACGGTTGAAATATATTTTTCGATTGGTTTTCCAAATAATGGATAACCCTCATGTCGTAGTCTCTGATTATTATGAGCGCAGGGGTGAACAAATTATTTGGAATATCATCCTCCCTTATAATAGAATCCCTGACTCTCTTTTATCTGAGCTCTCTGATTTATTGAAATTATTGGAAGGTATTTATATATTTCATAATGTTGTTGATGAAGTTGTTTGGGATATGGATAAAGATAGAGAGTATTCAATTAAATCGATGTACCAACTGCTCTTTCATGATAGATGGAGGTAGTCTACGCCTCAAGCTGCCATTATTTGGAAATGGCCGCTCCCTCTTAAAATTTAAGGTTTCATATGGATGGATGTACAAAACAAGGTGTTGACGATAGATAATTTGATCAAAAGATGGAGGATTTTGCTAAATGTATGTCTTTGTGTAAAGAGGATAGGGAAATTGGTGACGATCTCTTTCTATATTGCCCTTTTACTTATCGCATTTGGAGCTGGTTTTTTACTCAGCTTGGGACTGCGATGGTAGTGCCCTCAAAAGTTCAGGGAATTTTCTCAAATCTGACACTTGCCCTCATCAGTTAAGGAATTTTCTCAAATCTGATACTTGACCAAAGAATCACAGGTATGATTCTTTGGCAGATTTCGAGAGGTGTGATTTTATGGGAAGTGTGAAAAGAGAGAAATAAGAGAGTGTTTGATGGGAGTAGCATGCCTTTTGAGAAAATATTGGAAAAAATTTTGCACGCAATTTGGCTATATATGTGGGTTACGAAAGTTGTGGAACATATCTCGGAAGTTGCTGTTAGGAGGAATTTGCCGAATCTTTTCCATTTGAGTTTCATCAAATGTAGACCTAAAGGCAGGTGGGTGGCTCCAGCTTTAGGGGTTTTAAAGCTTAATTTTGATGGGAATTCGTTAGGGAACCTTGGTCTAGTAGGTTTTGGAGGAGTGGTTAGAAATTGGAACGAATATGTTATTTTAACGTATATAGGACCTCTAGGGATAAGGACGACAAATTATGCCGAAATCTATGGACTGTTATATGGCTTGTGATTTTTGGTGGCAAGGAATCTGGATTCTTATTGTATTATTGAAGGTGACTCTTTGAATGTTATTAACTGGTGTAATGGGATGCAGAAGGCACCTTGGGAGTTGAGGTTTGTCTTACTACAAATTTTGGATATTTCAAGGCCTTTTACCTTGGGAGTTGAGGTTTGTCGTACTACAGATTTTGGATATTTCAAGGCTTTTTATCTTTATTTTCATGTATGTTTATCGGGAAGCCAATGTGTTGACTGATTACCTTTCCAAAGGGGGTTCCTTCTTATCCGAGATTGTTGTCTCGGACTCTATAATCTGGTTTTGACTTAATAATATTTTAGAATTCCTTTCCAAAAAAGAATGTTCCTAACTAAAGAGATTTTAATAAGGGTGTGGTTTGTATAGAGCAGAGGCTATAAACAATCAACGTAAAGCGCACCTTCAAATAGTATCGAGAAATGTGGCTTTAATAATGGAAATATTTGTGATAGCCTTAAAATATATTTTCACCTTTAATTGTAAAATTTAAAGCTTCAAAAACAGTGTAGATTAAGCATATATATGAAAACTTGAGTAGATTGAGTATATATATGAAAACTTGAAATTTTTAAAAATTGACGGTCAAAAAATGCATTACAAGCTGCACTATTTTCAAATTTTGAAATCCATTTTTTTCATGTGTCGACGCATCTTGATGCCGAGATGATCAATTTGAGGACATTTGGGCATCAAAACGACATCTTCTATTGAATTTTTTGAGGTGGGCTCTAATTTGATTGATTAGAGCCTCGGCTCTATATAAACTTTTTCATTTTAATAATAGAGTTTAGAGAGAGAAAGGAAGTGGCGTAGTAAAAAAAAAATGAAGAAGAAAGTAATTAGTCTATAATTCCATTTGTTATTTCTTGTATGTACAAGTCCGAGTGAAAATTAGTTTTTAGAGTTTGTATATTATGAGACCATTTACCATTGATATAAAGAACTCACAATCACTCATAGCTATTAGTTGTCAAATTGGATCGTTTGTAATGAAGTTTGAAAATATAATCGACTTTGAATGCACCCGATTCAAAATGTGACAAACAAAAATGATTGTGACATCCTTGTATTAAAAATAAATAATAAATTTATTTTTTGTTCTTCTTATCGCAATAAGATCAAGGATTTACTATTAATGTTGATAGTCAGTACCAAGTACAATCAATCGATGAAAGCTTTTCCAATAATAAATAAAAAACAAAAATTATGTGGACATTTGAATGGTGCAAATACACGTTCTCAACGTGCTCAGTTAATGGCAAGAACCGAAGAAGCTCTCACTTTCTCTCTCCCGTAACCCATGCGATTCGTGTGTGCTTCTACTTCAGGTGGTTAATCGGCCTGAGCTGGCTCTTTTGCCGGGTCCAATTTTGGCTAAGATTCATGCATGTTAAGGGTTAAGACCCATAGGCCCAAAATATTTTTATTTCATGTCCATGGGGTGGCAATGGATCCGGATCCGATGTCTGGACCTAACCCAAGTTTAGGTATGGTTCTAAGAACTGAACCAGGCGGGTCGGGTTTGGGTCCAATAATTGGATCCGAACACTATTTAGGTCCGGGTCCATGTGGACCTGACCCAAATAGTGTTATTATATAAATAATATTTAATATATAACATGTTAATAATATTTATTTAATATATAAATAAATATGATGACTTTAAAAGTATATATCACAAGTGTAGCCTAACAAAACCCGTAGTTATAATAGTTAAATAATACATGTATATATTTAAGTATTGTTACAATGAGACCATTTACCTTTCATACAAGAAAGTCACAATTAGTTACAACCATCATATGTGAAATCCGATAGCTTGGATATGTCACAAAGTTCGAGAAACTTTATTTTGAAATTGAAACTTGATCGATGGAATAAATGCAGTCATTCAATTTCACATCAAATGGTCAAGATTAATTATGACCATCTATATTTAACATAATATATATATATATATATATATATATATATATATATATATATATTATTTATTTATTTTTTTTTTATTTTTTTTGAGTTAAGGTCCAATTAATTCCATTCCGATCCAAGTCTAAGTCTAGCCGGATCTGATACCTTCCGGTCACGTCTAGGTCCAGGTTGCATAATTTTTTTCTAGATCCGGGTTTAGCTGGACCCAAACCCGACCTGACCTGCTGCCACCCCTACGGCTCCAGGTCAGCACTAGCCCTCCACCAGCTCAACCAGAAATTTTTTTAACTCTATACTTATACAAATTAAAAACTTTTTATCATATTTATGTAGGGCCTAGCCCATTCCAGCCCAATTTTATTCGCCTCGTTATCAAGGCCTGGGCTGACCTGTAATTTTTCGGGTCAGAACGAGCAGGCCCAAACTTGAGCCGTTAACGGTCCTACTTCTACTTAGGGCTAGAGCACAGTTGTATTTTTGCATATGGCGGAAAAAACCTGGAGAGTTGGACAAGCAATGTAGAGGGATCATTTCATTGCAGATATACTGGCACCATGAAGATTGGGTGGCATTGACTCAAGGGTACTCTCACGGTCGAGTTTAGGGAAGCACTAGGTTTGTTGTTTTGGCGACTTTGGGCTGGCTTAGGCTTTGCCCAATCACAATTCAAAGTAAGCTTGGTCTTGGACAGAGTGAAAAAAAAGGGTCGGGTCCTCTATAAATATCGAAAAAATTAGTTTTATATAATATAAAAATCATCATTGTCGAAACATTTTTCCAATTAATTAAAATTGGCTACATAAATTTTGATACGTCATTCTATTATATTAAAGGTCATACCCTCATTTAGATCATAAATCCCCATATATCTTTTCATTACTTTCGACCATTTCTTTTTGTACCAAACCCCTTCTCTTTTTTAACGTTCCACTTGAACTAACTCGCACCTTCTAACAATTATTATACTGGGTTTACGCCACATGGCCAACCCACCTAAATCCTAACACCTGAAAATACTTTGGCCCTACCAGACCTAACCCACAACCTCAATATGCAACCCAACCCGATTCAAAACTAGCTCCAGCCCAAAGGGCCACAATCCGGCTAAGGCCCTTTCACAGCATTACGAAGGAGAGATGGGATTGTGAATCGGTGATCTATCCATGATAAATGGGGGCTCAAATGTGTGACCCAGTTCACACGAAGTTGAGGGTTTGAAGTGCATGTCATACACAAACCCCACCCATTTATCCAAAATGATTTATTCATGCAACTCTATCCACATGAAAAAAGGGAAACTTGTCTATGGCTCCTTATGCAGGTCTAGATCCTGAAAGTTGTCCGACCCCTATAATTGAACTGTTGATAGACCAACACTGTAATTGATGTGTGACATTATTTTTTGTACACTCCCAAACATTCAATTAAGATCAGGCATCGAAATAGTTCACCCAAAGAGAGTACGGACAAAAATAAACATGTTTGGATCCCCAGATGCACTCTTTAATAAAAGTAATGCCGAACTTCCTGAGAAAATTAAATGGAACACCTGCATGGACTCTCCCAAAGCAGTTCTAAACTCTAAAGAAAACAAAATTGAAACCCTGAAATGCTCCTAGTCATTAACAAAGATACCCACTAAATCCAAAGTTCCTAATGCATTAAAAAGTCGTAGGACTGCACAATTTCTTGACCAGTAAGTGGGCAGCTTGATATCAATCCGGACTGACAAATATCTGCATAAGAGAAAAAATTACAACTCTACATCAGAAAGACTCAATTTGAGCATGCAATATAGAGATGGAGAAAATATGTACTAAGATAAAGGCTACATAAACTTACCAACTTAAGCCTAATAAAAACAATATGGCCCTCTCAAGTCTATCTGACATTAATCCAGGCTTTTCAGTTAAGAAAGGAGTACTGCATGGTATGATATCCAGAAACTCCTCCTTTTTCTGTTCTTTTTTTCTTTTTTGTCCTTGTTTCTAAATGAAGATTCCCAAACCTTCTATACCATAGAGTACCCAAATCGGTGATTTGAGAAATTTGCACTGTAGGGGCAAATGCATGTGTGTGTATGCAGGATCATGATAATAATGTTATGACAAATAACAGAACATATCTCAAACTATATATCATGACATTTTTAATAGATAATATAGTATATATGAAAAATATGAATTATTTTTTAAAATATATATCAAAACATATAATTGATTAATCTAAAAAAGAAACAAAGATTCCCCCCTACCCTCCCCCCCCCCCCCCCCAAAAAAAACAAAAGGAAAAAAAAGAGATATATGGCATATGTTTATGTTGTATAATATAGTCCATATTTCATATACTATATGGCATAACATCTAAAATTTTGGATTATGGATTAGGATTGACATTTACAAGAAGCTCACAATCAACCCTAGTCATTAGATGTGAAATGCCATAGCTTGGGTTGTATCAAAAGTCTGGGAAAATTATTTTGGGACTTTGAGCCCATTCAAAGACATTTCAAGCCATCCAATTTCACATCTAATGACTAAGAGTGATTGTGACCTCTTTGTATCAAATGTAAATTGTCTTACTATATCTACTTTCTCTTGTAGATTACAATTATCAGCTGGTAATCAATGTAATATATATGTACCAGAGCTAGGACAACTGCTCTCTATACGATCAAGATGTTTTGCTATTAAGCACTTGATAGCAAAACACTCTATGGTAGCTGACTACATTAGCTCTGTGCATAATCGAGAAGATGTTTTAGTGCATTCAATCTGTGTCTATGGTGCTTCAATGCTAATGACTGTTGTGCATCCAACACATTTTGCAAATGATCTTTGCGCACAACAGTATTTGGTACTTGCGAATTGGACATTTGATAGTATAAAATTTTATTTTGATGCTTTCATATGACAATTTGGAGCATTTATTGCAGTTGTTTTATTTGAGCATACCTATACAGCTAAAAGTTGTTATATGTCACTAAAATAGCCAGGGCCTTGCACGACTAGACATACATGAATCAAGGCACATGCCCGGTGGCTCCATAAAACTCATTTCCAGCCAATACTGGAAAGGTGGACATTATGTCCTTAATGACTTTCTTAGGCTGGGGAAAGAACCAATGGTCATCATGACTTTGAACATGGAAGGCAGTCACCTATAGTCAAGGTAGGATCATCTTTTGACCTTAACCATTAGGTGCAGCTTGAGAGTAGCCATGAATAAGCCCTCAGACATTTCGGCTGAAGCCAAGATAGGTACAAGCCCCTGGTGAAAAATCCATAACGAGCAAACCCATTTCCCTGTGTAAAATATAGCTTTCATTTTTTTTTTATAATGTTAACGTTTATATAGAGGCAAAGGGGGTACATAAGGTTGTTCCAGGGGACCCACTAGCCCGGTCGCATGGCAAACAATAGGTTACCCAAAAGAGTAGCCTTATACAAAAAGGGGCTTATATCAGTTGCCCAATACATCAGTGTACAGAGAAGGCCGGCAAAGTAAAAGAAGTCGGCCATATACAAAAGAAACCAGAGGAACAGTCCTTTGGTACCAAAAAGGCTGGCCCTATTTTCGTCTCAGAAGGTCTATGATCCACCATCT
Source organism: Amborella trichopoda (assembly GCF_054954075.1). Classification (NCBI taxonomy): domain Eukaryota; kingdom Viridiplantae; phylum Streptophyta; class Magnoliopsida; order Amborellales; family Amborellaceae; genus Amborella; species Amborella trichopoda. The sequence goes on from NC_142342.1 coordinate 44,017,288, forward strand.
GTGCAAGAGTCCCATCCCTAGCCAGCTGGTCTGCGAGGGAGTTTGATTCCTCCAGGTATGCATCCACAAGACGGGAAGATCTCTGCAAATGTGGGAGATTTCATCAAAGATGGGTGCGAGGTACCAAGGAGCAGGGGCATGTCCAGGCGCCCAGATTAAGATGTTCTTCGCGTCTCCTTCTACTAGCAATGGAAGGTCCCAGCCAGATTGGAGTGCTTTGAGTTCCGACAGGAGAGCCAAAGACTCAGCCAACTGAGAATCAGTATGACCTATGTGAGTCGAGAAGGTTGCTAGAATGTGTCCAAGAGGATCTCAGAACACCCCCCCCAATGCTCGAAGGTCTGGGATTCCCAAGGGAACACCCATCAAAGTTTAACTTGATGTGATTTTCCGGGGGGGGCAACCAATTGTTTGCTCTCGCAGGCCGGTGCGGATGGAAATGAATGACATTTTCCCAACTATGAATGAAAGCCGAGGCTGAGATGCCATTGAAGGCTTTGTGATTAGATGCCCAGAAAATCACTAAGGATGTGATTCTATGGAAAAGGTTTGTGACCTCACTTTTGGCACTCTAAAGATCCTTGAGTTTCTCTCGGTCCAAATGACCCATATGGTTGCCACTATGGATGCCTTCCATAAGAGTCTACCTGCCTTAGGCCAAGGAGGGTCCGCGGCGAGGAAGAAGGGGTCTGGAATAGAGGCTGGAGTTACCCGAAGAGTCCAAGGATTTTACTCCAGAGGCTATGGGCGAGAGTGCAGTGTATGAAGAAGTGGGGGTTGGTCTGTTCCTCGCAGCAGCACATTGCACACATGTTTGGGATTGGGATACCTTTCCGTTGCAGGTGATCTACCGTGAGGGCTCTTTCCAAGCCTGCAACCAGTTAAACGCCTGCACCTTCGGTGGGGCAATGGAGGACCATGCCTTGAGGACGACTGAAGAAGGGGAAGGAGACGTAGAGGGTGGCAGCAGCAAAATCTTGTAAAAAGAAGGGACGGAGAATAGTCCTGAAGGCAAGGGAGTCCAGATGATTCTATCAGCCCCAGAATGGGTCAAGAAAGTGGAGTGAAGTAAGGATGCCAACGAGGTGAATTCTAGGAATTCGGGGTCCAAAAGGGACCGTCTAAAAAGAGGGTTCCAAACCCTTGGGCCGCCTAAGGCTGGGAGCTCTTCAGCTATGGAGGAGGATGGATAGGAGGCCTGAGAGAATAATAAGGGGAACCTATCCCTCATGGGCGTGTGACCTAGCCAAATATCAGACCAGAAACTAATTTTGTGACCACTCCCCGGGTGAAACCGAATATTCTTCCAAAAAGCATCAAGACCGTAGAGAAAGATTTCCAAGCCCCCGAAGGTTCTGGTGGGTCTTCTACCCTCGGGCAGCCAAACATTTTGTGGGATGCGGTATTTAGAACAAATCACATTAGTCCAAAGAAGATTGTTATCGTTCACTAGACGCCACCACCATTTGCCGAGCAGAGCAATATTCTGTTTTCTCAAATATCTAATCCATAGTCCTCCCAAATGTTTGGTTTGGCAGACTTTTTACCAAAAGACAAGGTGAAACTTAGTAGAGTCAGAGCTGCCTGAGCAGAGGAAATTTCTCATAAGCTGTTCGAGGCGATAGGCTACTGCCGTCGGCATGTGGAACAGAGACATAGGTAGACCGGAGTGTTGGACAAAATAGCCTTTATCAGTATAGTCCTGCCTGCGAATGATAGGAATCTGCCTTTCCAGCCAGCCAGACGTGGGTCTACTCTATCTATAACATGAGACCACTGTCTCTTTTTGGGTTTCCCAATACCCAAGGGCATCCCTATGTAGGTAGTAACTAGGTCTTCGACTTTGCACTGCCAAAGGGGGATGAGTTCTCTGGTTTCAGAGGGGGAACGAGTGACCCCAATCATGGTAGACTTCCCCATATTGACCTTGAAGCCAGTTGTGTATTCAAAACACTTTAGGAAGCGTCATGAGTGCTCAATTTTGAGAGGCACAGCATCGATGGACACCCGCGTATCATCTGCATACTGTAGATGAGTAACCATGGGGCCTCTAGGACTACTCTTGAAGCCTGAAAGAAGGTGGGACTGGTACATGTGTGAGATAGAGCAGCTGAAGACCTCAGCTGAAATTGCAAAGAGGAAAGGGGGCAAGGGGTCCCCTTGCCTAAGACCCCTTGAGAAAGGGAAGAAACCACTTGGTGTGCCATTAATGAGCACGGAGAAGAAGGGATGGGTGTAACAGCCCCTCATCCAGTTTCTCCAACAGGTCCCAAATCCCATCCAAGCCATTGTTTCATCCAAAAGTTGGCTTGGTCTCACAAGTAATTGTGGAAAATTTCAGATCAACCACCACCTTAGAGGGAGACGATGTACTTCACTAATGTGCACTTTGCCAAAAAGAAGTGAAGCGCTCTCACATAAGCGGTGCTCCCACGGAAGTTTTCCCACAATGGAAGCTCCCACAGCAGAAGGCTCTATTCTCAAGCCAAGTACTTGAGTGCGTTGAACTTTAGCCCTTGTAAAGAGAAAAAACTCTGATAAAGGGTCCAAAATTGGTAATCCCATTCTGAAGGAAAGTCGATGATAACTAGTATGACAAGAGGCAAGATATGATGGCTACACATTACTTGCACGAAGCAAGAAAAGACCACATGTCATTTGGAAGGAGCAAGGATGACCATGAGTCTTTTGCCTCCATGACCAACAGAGAAGGACAGAAGATCTCTTAGAAGTTATATAGTGATATGGTAAACTCAATTTCTTAGCTGAAGGGCTCAGGTCAAGGAAAGTTGTATCTCGGGGTCCGCTATGGGAATTGTTGTGTACTATACTCAGTTAACCACCGGATAGAGGAGGAGTATTGACCTTACTACCTAGGCTCTGTCTTGAACCTCCTTCTGCATGGGCCTGAGAACCTAGAAGAATCCCGGGCTGTCCAACAACATAAAGTGCCAATTTCTCTCTCTAAATTAAACTTATTCTCTGTGTTGCTGTTCTATAGGCGGCAGAAAATTTGAAACTTCTCTTGTAAGTTGTACGACCTAGTTCTTGACAATGGTAAGTAGGATTACTATGAAATTTCAAACACATCAAGGAATGTGAGAAAACTTGATGTACATTAAATTTCATCTAAAATGATTTATAATTTGTAAGGTATCGACATAATTTGCAATCTCATCATCATCAGAGCCTTTTCTCAACAATTTGGGGTCGGCTATATAAATCCTGGTCCGCCATTCTATTCTATCAAGGACCATACCCTTAGTGAGGCCATAACTCCCCATATCTTGTCACACAACTTCCAAGTTCCAACTATGTCCGTTTGGCCCTACTACTTGCTCTTTTTAAGTCTACGTAATTTGTGATCTGCCGACCCATTAGTTGGGATAAAGCTCGGATGATGATCATGATTGATGTATAAGTGATCACTGCCACCATGCAACTGCAATTTTCAGGAGTCTCCTGTTCTCTCTTTTCCTAGGACCAGCATTTCTTAACATTAATAATGTCTAATAAGTAACAACATGGCAAGGAGAGAATTCACCTCCTACATGATGAATGATTTGAAGCCTATATTGGAGAGCTTTGAGGTTATGCATACTATGGAGGCCAACCTGAAACCAGTAGGGAACTCTTGTCCCAAAGGCAACAGATCACAGCCATTATTAATGCCTTACCTCCTTTGTAGGGGGAGGTTCAGCAAAACTTCGACACCCTCCCTGGCCAAAAACTGTTGGGGAGCTCTGCACATTACTCGTAATTGAAGAAAAGGCAAGGAAAGCCCAACAACAGGGTCAACCACAGCTGTATATAGCTGTGGAAGATAAGAAAGATCAACGGAGGATTCAATCCTCTCAGTCGGCTCTGTTCAGGGGCAAGAATCCTGACTTCAAGAAGAACGTCGGGTGTTTCCAGTGTGGGAACCTGGAAATTTCAAACGAGATTGCAGGACCAAGAAGAAGGAAATGATTCACATTATCGAGGAGGTAAATGTGGTTGCAGAAGCTCTGACTGCATTTTCCAGTGGCTGGTGTGGGTAACCTTCTCCCTCCTCTGGTTACTCTTTGTTGTTAAAAGATATGCTTCCCGTATACATAGGTTCCTAACTTCAGTGACCATCTTAGAGAAATCAGGTTTTGGAAACTACGTTAAAAAATGACAAGTTCATCAGTTATGGAAACAGTTGAAAAAATTGTATAAATTGAATGAGATCTGGTGGTTATAATGTGTCTTTGATAGATTCGGCATTTCAATGGTACAAAAGGTTAGACCACATATATTATGACACTAAGGCACCTAGCACAAAAAGATTTTTTTAAGGTTTGTGAGTTAGATAACTCACCAAAGGCTGTAATGTAATACTGATATTTGAAGGAAACTTGCATCTCGAGAGAGCTTTCGAGAAACTCCTTTAAGGAAGGCACCTTTCTTATAAAACTTGCATGGCAAAAACGTCATCAAGAAACTTCTTTTAAGAAAGGCATGTGTGCATCTGAGCTATTGGAAGTGGTTCATACTGATATTTGCAAGAAACTTCGAAGTTCATGTGGGTATAGTGAGTATTACATCATTTTTATTGATTACTATTCAAGATATTGTTATGTGTCTTTGTTAAAATTGGAGTCGGGCGCTTTTTGAAATTAGTTGAATATAAATTGGAAGGTGAAAACGTGTTGGGTAGAAGATTCAAAGTGTTAAAGGAGCAGCAGGGGAGGAGAATATAAGTCTACTGCACATGCATTATTCACTAAACCTCAACTCCTCACACGTCCCAACAAAATGGCCTTGCTGAATGAAAAAACTGAACCCTTGCAGAAATTGCCCAATAAATGATTATTTCTCCTGGTCTTGATTACAGCCTTTGGGATGAAGCCCTTATTGGCTACCAACTACGTGCTAAACGATATCACTGCTAAATCTTTGTTTATGTTTCCCTGTGAAAGATGGACAGGTAGGGCTTCTAATCTCAGTGACTTCAAAGTTTGGGCTGTGTTGCACATGTTTTCATTCCATCTCAGATCCAAGCTAGACCAAAAAATCGCCCGTGTTTTCATTGGGTATGAGTAAGGAACTGAGGGTCCTAGATTGCTTGATTTAGAGACTAATAGGCTGATTATTAGTTTGCTCACTTCCTTGAAAATGAGTTTGTTGGTCCGCTCAAAAGAGCAAATTCCCAATACCTCAGGGTTCTAGAATTCAAACCCATTCATTCTCTTTTGCCCACTGGACCTTCTGATTAACCTCTACAGTTAAAGGAGGAGTTCTTGACTATTTTCACCCCAGATTTCTTCACCTTTCTTGCTGAGTTCCAAAATGATCCATTGACATACACTGTGCTATGGAGTCTCTGACAGTGACCAGAAGATGGAAGCATTACAAGATCAGATGGAATCAATTATGCCAAATGGAACTTGGGAATTGGTGGATGCACCAATAGGAGTGAAACCAGTGGGAAACATGTGGATGCACTAATGGGAGTGAAACCAGTGGGAAACAAGAGGAGAAACGGAAGTCGAACCCAGATGGTAGTGTGGACAACTACAAGGCCAAACTTGTAGAAGACGGATTTCTCAAAAGCATGGCATCAATTTTTCTAATACCCTTCTCGCTAGTAATAAGTACTAAAACCATCCGTATTTTTGTTGCCATTGTAGCGTGTCTTGACTTGGACACATCAGTTAGATGTTAAGGCAACAATTTTTTAACATCTTGATGAAGAAGTGTTATCTGAAGCAACCAGAAGGATTCATCAAGGAAGGCAAAAAGAACAGAAGGTGCACAAGATGAGCAATTCTTTGTATGCGGATTAAAGCAAGAACCCTGAAAATGGTATAAAAAATTCAGTACAGAACTTCGCATGTGGTTTTCATCAGCGTGATGCTCATTGGTGTTTATTCAAGAAAATAAGTGGGGGTTCAATCTTGTTGCTTACCATTTATGTGGATGATATGCTACTAGCCAAAAATGATTTGAAGTTTTTGGGTCATGTCAAAAACTGGTGAGCTCCACAATTGATGTTAAGAACTTGGGAGGAGTATGTCTCGGGAATCAAGATAGTACGAGATAAGGCAGGCAAGTTATTATGGCTACTTCAGTTCCATGACATTGAGAAAGCGCTAAAACAACATAAGGTATATGACTAGAAGACTCTTAGCATACCTATGTATGAAAAACTTAAGCTGTGATAGGATATGAACCCTCAGGATGAGGGACACAAGTGCCAGATGGGGCATACTCCATATGCCAGTGCCATAGGTTCTTTGATGCATGTTATGACTTGTACTATACCAGATATTGGCTTTGCAGTTAGTGTGACCAGCCGGATTCAGGGTAATCTGGGAATGCAGCATTGGGATGTCATGAAACTCATCATGATGTATCTTGAGGTACCCTTTGGCATGGACTGTGGTTACAGGATTCGACGCTTATATTTGGAAGGGTATTGTGATGTGGAGTGGGGAGAAGACAAGGACAAATGCTTGTCTACCTCAGATTGGTTGTTCACCTTAGCCAGTGGGGTTATCTCTTTGTGCAGTAAGACACAGTGCGTGACAGCACAGTCCACTATGGAGGCTGAATACATGGCAATGCATGCGGCATCCTTGGAAGCAATTTGGTTAGTGAAATCGCTGTGAGAGTTCCCATTCAAGGTTCATGGCAAGTGTTACATTATTTTGTGATAAATCTATATTTTAACGGTGGCACAAAGAAGACAAACCTCGGAAGTTGGTAAAGAGTCATAGATCTTCTTTTCTCTTGCATCAAGCACGGTGATACCAGATATCTTCTGAACCCCCAATCTTGTAGCAATTAGACTCTGCTTAAAAGAAATAAGAAACAGAAGAGGTACATATGAATACTTTTTCTCTGCAATCAGAAGTTAAATACAAGATTGTAAATTTCTCACCAGGTTGAAATTCATAGAGCTTAATGCCTCTAGTTGGGGTAAAGCCTGCCAAATTATCACTATGTGAGAAACCCCATAAAGAAATGAGAAAAGTAGGATATGCAATGAGCATTCATTAGCGAAGCGATGTAGGTGAACTTGAAAAAACTTAGAAAACATCAGCAAAAAGCAACTTGACACAAGCAACTTTGGAGAAACCCTAAGGTTCTCCCACCTAGGCATCAAGCCTTAGGCTTCTTTTACAAGACAAAGTCTTTCTTTTCTTAAAGAGGAATACATGAATGACTCTCCAGCCCATCCATACCTTTATTTATATTGAAAAATTATTGTTTTGGATAATATTGTTCATACAATTAACTTTTAACCAAAAGGTCCTAACTTAAGTATAACTTGAAACTAAATTCTCTAACTTTAATTAAAATATTGAAAAAGTCTCTAACTTTTTCAGCAATGAAATAAATAAATAAAAACATCTGAAATAGCCTCAAAAAACTAAAAAGAAACACCCAAACTATTTGTTGCTCTTCTTGTTCTTCTTGGAAGCCCTCCTACGGTTTTCATCCTCCAAATATGAGCGAAAATTAGGACTCTGTCGCTCCAAAAGAAGATACCCGTGGCTACTTGTTGTGCTCTGATCTCCATCACGAAGGGAACAACATTTACAATCATGAAAATAAAATAAAACATCTATCCTAAGTTTCTCAAACCCCTATCCCGCACAGAATGGTACACCATAATAATTTGTTAGTATCTTTGAAATACAGCCATAATGGTTGCTTGTCTTGATGATTGTTTCTAATTCTCGTTATACTTTTAGAATACAACATTGTTAGCCACATATTGGCTATACAGCTATCACAATCCTCAGTGGCCAGAAGGATGAGTTTGTCTCCCATATAGAAATCAGGTCACAATCCTAGGGGCCACTGAACAGTTACAGCAATTGCTTTCTGCTCGGCATATGACTCTTCTGGACAATTGGCAGGCTTAAAAGGCAAGCCTCAAGTGACACCTAAGGATGGTCCCTAGCCCCTAATATGGGAAAGTACAATTACAAATAGCTAGCTTCAATAGCAACACTAGATATACCTTTACTAAATATAAAAAGGTTATGTTAGGGTACTCATACATGTGAGTATGTCTTTAATGTACTCAATATTTTAGATACTAATTACCCTTGCTTTGTAGGTGGCAATTAATGCTCTATGTGGGTGATGTCACCCCTCATGTGGATAATGTCATTCTCTATTATAGTTAATAAATGCTCTTCTCTCTATCATGAATTTCTACGTTACCTTTGAATAATTACCTAATATACCCCTAGACAAAAAGTCGCTACATTAGCGGGTAAAGGTATTAAATGTCTAAAAATGTTGAATATATCAAGGAAATACTCACATGTACAAGTACCCTAACATAACCCAATATAAAAAGCATCATCCTCGTTTTTCCTTCTTGAGAGTAACATTCATACATAGCTAACTCACAGAAATGGTGTCAACCGCGAATTTCATTTTGTCACCTTTGAAAAGCTAAACTCTAGTTGCTTTAGGTTTTTATTGCTATAAATTCTATAACAACTGCATGCCTTTACTATTATAAGACCAACGTAAATAACAAGAACTATCCTAGTCTTTGTCACAACATCTGAAAGTTGCGATCCAGCTGCTCAAGGAACATCTCCAAGATGATGCCACATCATGATCACACTAACATGTTACATTTTAAAACGACGTGTACAAAGAGAAAACACAAAGTCATTTCTACAAACAGCATGTTAGCCATGGTTGTCCTGATTCAAATAAATGTGGCTTAAAAAAGGTAATGGATTTCCGAACTCCTTTTACCAATTAAATATAGAGGGAAATAATATTTAGAAAGGAAGTTTGTGGTCTTTCTCTTTCAATTCAAGATCTTCCTTAATAGGGTAGACCATCAATATGGCACAGCTCAAATGCTATAAAAAAACATGATATAGGCCAAAGTTTTAAGTATCCTGACATTTAAACTTAATCACTTGTAATTAATATTGCTAAAGGTTTCTCATAATCTTTACTAGAGAATGGGTAGAGAACAGATAGCCTCGGCCAAATTAGCCCAATTCTTGAAATCTCCCATCATGAAAAACAGATATGAAACACAAATATTTTATTTTAGATAATGCTCCTAAGGAAAAAAATAACCACATAAAAAAGGAATAAGCAACTAATAGTCATAGCCACAATTTTCTGGATTTAACAGCTAAGCAAAAGAGAAAATTGTAAATAGTAGAACAATTATTGATGGTACACCACCACATAAGATGTCATTAATGCAAATATACAAGCGAAAATCCTAGAATAAAAAAAGGTCATACCAATTTCCAAAGACCATTAACGTAGACAACATTACTCTCAGGAGACTCATCTCCGGAGAGAGATACTTCAAATGGCCCAATTCTCCTTTCTGTGTGGTTTGTAAGAATCAAGTGTACCTGGAAAAGCATGAAAACTGCATATTAAAGGGAAACGCTTGCAGATCTGTTTACAGGCAGAAAAAATAAACAGCCAAAAGAGTACATTAAACTCAAGGCCTGAAATTACAATAATCCATCAATATTTGATTTGCACCCCCAAGGTCTTTCACAAATAATAGCAGATGCTAATGTATCCAACAGAAACATGAGCATACATAGAATTATATATTTTCTTTCCATAAATGGGAAGTTAAAAAGCATGTGTGAGGAGCGACAAAAGAAAGACAACCATATTAGTTAGAATTCATATAATAAAATACCATATTAGTCACAAAGTGCATATAATGAAATGACATTCACAAATAACCAAGAAGAATGCATAGGCGCAGGAGTTAGATGGGAAACATGCTCTAGAAGACGACAGCACCATTATACAAGCAACTAATTGAATAGCACAGAACATAGAGCAAGTCTGGGAGAATCAATTTCTTGGTATCTTTTATTGGTTGGGAAAAAATAAACCAGAAACAAGATTTTTGCCAAATCACAAAATTTCCAAAGTGGATATTTTTGGATGGTTACGTTCAAAGAGAGGAGTTTAACCATCACTAATTCGATTTCTTTTTCACCAAAAAAAAAAATCTCCTTTCTTTCTTCAATTGTGAACTGTAATAGTCAGCATATTGCTTGAACACAGTTATAGGTGTCATGTCAAATATTCATACACATGGATCCCCATGCAATAAACAAAAGAACTCGGAACACCTTGCATATATATAATTTATGTGCGCTATTTTATTTATTCACTACTATAAGCTTGTTTCCAAAAATTACACATATAATCTAAATTTCTCAATTATTTCTTTTTTTCCTTCTGACCATGCCTTAGGACAAAATTGCTAAAGTATACATTCTCATCTAGCTCTTGTAGGCCATTATACACTTTCTAGAATCTTGGTTCGCATATAGACACCACAGAGATACAGTCATCACTCGTCTAGCTAATCCAGATTAAAAAGAAACACATTTTCGTCCTCTCTATGCCGCTTGGACTATATGAACAAAAAGATTTCCCAGCTCCATCTTTTACAAGATTCTGTGCAATGAACCCCTACGGCTGGGGATCGTAACCATAAATGCAAGTCAATTTCAACAAGAACAGTTAGAGAAAGATCAGCAATATCTAAACAATTATCTTTTCAATATTTATTTCAGTAAAATTGACAAATAGGAAGCAGCATGTATCAATGTGATACGCACACAGACTTCATTTCATTCAAGGAAATAAGAATTGGATGCAAAACAAGAGTTAAAATGATAGTTAATGCTCATAAAATTCAAAAATTAAAGTTTTTATAATTAGACATGTGGAACTAACCGACCCCAAATAGTTGGGATAAGGCTTAGATGATGATTATGGTATGTGGAACTACAGGGAAGTGAAATGATTGCAGAAAAAATGGTCAGATAGGTACAAATTACATAACAAAATACAGAAACAATTGAATTAACCCAGAACCTCAACAGTGTAGAAACATAGAATATTTTAACAGAAAAAATGGTCAGATAGGTCCAAATGGCAAAAGATGAAAATTAGGTATTGGAATAAGGATATTCTCACCAGAAAAGGTTTATCTAATATGATAATGGAAGGAAGCTCTCCAATCTGTAATTCGATCTCTTTATGTGAAATGGGCTGCAAGAGAATTGCATATGCTTAGGTAACAAGAAAAAATTTCCGCAATGGAAACAGTCATGATATTTTAAAAAGAATTGCCATAGTCCTATAGAGCAGCAGTACAATGATTTCAGAATAGAAGAACAATAGAGAAACCCAAAAGATAACAATGTTCTACCATATAATTCTACAAAATTATGAAGTACGATTTTCAACTGATGGCGGTGTGGAAAAGCCAAATATTAGAATGAAGCTTAATTTTACGTGGGTTAAAGTATGATGGAGCAATGAAAAGCATGGAGTTAAATCTTTTGAGGCAGCAGAGCAGGTGTTAGATGAAATGGCCTGGATGAAATGCCTCAGAAACGGCAAGTGCAGGTCACTTAGAAGGTGAAGTTTGGGCCAGGCTACCTATGCACCTCATGTCTTTGAGTCATGAACAGTGGCAATTTTAAGTTATTTTCATAGGTGACCTTTTTATTGGATTTCACAATGATGCATATACCAAGATTGCATATGGTAAACAAAAAGGAGACATAAAAGTTAAAATGGACATATAAACAAGCTGAATCTTGTAATGACCCAGCTGGAATAGGCAGAGTCACAGATAACGAAAACCAGATCAAATTGGCTGGTCCAGTCCATTTTTATGAAATGGCTATTTTAATGGGCAACAAAAATTCCATGTCAAAACAAATGAGCAACAAATGCTCATGAGACTTTTTTTAAGAGATACTTACACTACCAAGAATTTGTTGTGTCTGAAGGCGCCCAGGTTCTCCCAAATTAGTACGCCAGGTTATCTGAAGTTTACCAAAGATATTGCTTCCTTCAACCTTCATTTGTGCTGATTCAGGGGATGATAATGTCAACTGATAAAGATAATTACGAATTCCTCCTCCTGCTCTAATGAGAACAGGAGGTTTAAATACCTCTCTGTCAATATGAATAGAAATCAAGCAAACCAATAAAAAAAGATCAGTCTGTATCATACAGCTACAAACAATTGGAGACCGCAACTAAAGAAAACAAACAATAGGAAATAAGCCGAGGACGAGGAAATAAGAGCAAAGTAGTAAACATTGCATTTTTGTGCATTTCCATACCTAGGCTGAATAGCTTCTGAACTATGTGTGTCAGCTTTCAAGATTGTTGCAGTCCAATGCTGGGCAGGCTCAAACTCAACTTGATCCATATAAAGGTTTGACTTTGTATGGTTTTCAATGCAAGCTTCCAAGAACGTATTTTCCTGGTTAATTCAATGCTCTGTGCATCAGTAAGGGAGAAGAAGTTATCAACAGCAAAACAAAGAGGTATCGAAAACCCAAGTGCACTGAAGAAAAATTGTATATCAATGTCAAAAAATTATGCCTCCAATACACCAAAATCAAGAGAAAACAGCATAACTATGTCCATTAAAAAGAAACCAGCATAGCTATGTCCATTAAAAAGAAACCAGCATAGCTATGTCCATTCACAAGACGAAGGCATATTCATATAAGTTAAAAAAAAGCCAGTTAATTATATTCATGAAGAAAACAACGAAAAGGAAAACAAGCAGAAGGCACTGTAGTCGTCAGTCACCATATGCAAGTTGTAAGCCTTTTGAATGGAATATCAAAGTTTTTTTTTTGTTTTTAACATATTTAAAACATAACCAACATTCAAAAGGTATTACCAAATGGTAGCTCAAATTTCAGGAACTCTGTAATATATCCACATTCAGGCATAAAAGTTTTGGAAGCAACTTTTCAGAAGAAATCTCATGGAATCCAGGACAAATTAATCTACCAAATAGCGAAATCCCCCCCCCCCCCCCCACCCCAAAAAAAAAACCCAAAAAAAAGAAGAAGGGGATTTGGAATTCGAAGTTTAAAATTAAAGAAAATCAATTACACTCACCAACTTCTGAAGAGGAAACCTACCTTAACAGAGCGAACCTGCACAAGAAAATTGAAAAAAAAATAAATGAGAAATTTTGATAGGGAGGGTTAAGTTAAAAAGATAAGCATCAGGAAAACTTTTGAAATCAACACTCTCCTCTTTCCGTCTTAATTGATTACATGTATCTTTATATGTTGTTGGAATTTTAAGCTGTACTTTCATGTTTTTTTATAAACTGAAAGTTACTACAGCAAATGCATGGTATTTGAGATTATCTGCACAAAACTACAAATCCTTCATACCTTTGTCCTAACTGAAAGGGGATTTGCAACTGCAAACTTGAAATATTGAGGAAGATATTTACGCTCCCCATCTCCATCATGGTACAAAGCAGTGCAGACCAGCCTTGAATGTACATATGTCGAAATGATAATTAGATTTTTCATATCTATGACTGAAAATTGCAGAAAATGAATCCAAGCAATCAATAACAGAACACAAACTGTGATGCTATGTGTATTCTACAACTAGATTTACATTGATAGCACATCATGTATTTGAAGAAGTCAAAATTGATATTTCTATGACATGTAAAAGTACTGTATGGAAATATCACGAGAGTGTGATTCTACTTCCCATCAATATATTAATGGGTTCTATGGCTAGAATCAACTTACGTATGAGGTCCCAGTTCCTTCACATCATGTTCTACAATGAAATCATAGCGCCCACCGGATCTTATGGACTCTACTGGTGATTTTGAAGTATCCAAAAGCAATAACCGTTGCCTTTCTGTTTGAATTTCTGCCTACATTCATACACCACAACCATTTCCATTATATTTGGGATTCCAATGTTTTGCCTACAAAAGCTATTATAGCTTAAGACCAGACAGATTAATTAATTACATGGCCAAAGTTATATATTAGACAAATTAAATATATTATAATGTCCCATTCCATAACCCAAATATGTACAAAGGCCCCATAAAAGAGATCATAACAATTAAAAAGAACATCAAATACCTTGATTGTGACATCCCTCACTTCGAAATTAGAACTGTTATTAATACTAATGTAGCTGCAGAATGTCTCACCAAGGTAAATTGCACTGCAAGCATAAAAGCAATGATATAATCCCTTCTCAACCAGCCTTTCTGATCCCATCAAACGTATCAAAGAAAGTCCTGAATTTTGGTTAAGGAACAATTCTCAGCTGAGGAGTAAAACCCAACTTTTCTTTTAATGGAGGAAGGGCAGCCAAACATAACCATCTCAGTTTTTCAGCCAGCGAATGGAGAACCATATTGAAATGATTTTAATTGTTTTTGAATTTCGAAAAGTAAGTCTGAAGACTCTGAACTATGCTAGACCCAGTGAAAACAATCCAATTCAAAGACTAAGTTTAGGAATATCAGCTCTGCAGAAACAACTAAATTTCATTTCACATTCAATTATGAAAGCAAGTAATACAATTTGATAAAAACGGATTAAAAGTTAAAGAAAAAATGGCAGAATTTTAGCATATTAACCAAATTTGGATTTGGATTTGATAAATGAGACATACAAACTGGATGAATAAGAAGAAATTCTAAAATTGGGAAATTTTGATTCTGCGTTCCGGTAAATTCAGGTTTACCATGAAAACAGTTGCAGAGATTTGCACCAATTTCAATTCCCAAGAGGGACAGAAGCAAGAATTGAGCCAAATTTTGAAACACTCTGGAACGGATCCCATCAAAGATCCAATCTTTAAGGTTCGGTAAATGAAATTGCACACAATACAGGAGAAGAAGCTAACCCGAAAGACTGCGGAACAACCAAGAGGCCTGAGAGACCCATGGCATCAGAAGGGTTTTCGAGCACAAATCTCCTCCAGTAACTCATATCTCTGCTCTTATTCCTCTCATCTTCAGAGAAAGAGAGGAGGCGAGAGAATTGATCGATGGCTTCGCCATTGTCGAAGAGGTCTTCACCAAAAAGGAGATCACTGAGAGGGTCGAGCTTAAGGGGGTGGTCCACCTGAAATGAAGGCCTGCAGAGCCTCATAACCCTGAAGGCCAAAGAGTGCGACCCCGGAGTCGAGCTCATGTTGATGGAGATGAGAATTTCTCTCCCTTTCTAACGAGAAGGGATCAGAAGCTTTTGTTCACCAAACGAGAGACAAAGAGAAGCTTAATAACCAGAGAATAACCAGACTAGAGAGAGATGGTTACTAACCGGAATAGAGAGAGAAGGTTACTAACCGGAATAGAGAGAGAAGGTTACTAACCAGACGAGAGAGAAAGAGAGAGAGAGAGAGAGAGAGAGCAATACACATGAACGAGGAAGTGGAACCAGGTTTTAATTGTATATTTTGTGGTAATTAACCGTGATTTTTTTTATCCCAACCCAATAACCGTCCCATTTATTATGAAAGAAAAATTATAAATAGCCCCCAGAAAGTTAAAGAGTAGGAATACCGCCAAATTTAACATACTTTCTAAACCCCTCAAAACTTTTTTATCTCACCCTAAATTCAATATTAATTTTTTATATATTTATATCTCAAATCTAAAAATCAATAATTTAAAATAAAAATGCTCTACTTTTTCTCTTATTTTCTTTTTAGAGTAGTGACTCTCTCAACCCACACTCTCTCTTCCGAAGTAAAAACCAATATCCTCTTTTTCTCTTACTCCCTAACAATCCATATCCTCCCTTTTTTTCTCTCTTTCAATCTCTAGTAACGCAGTCTGGTATATAGGGTATCAGTAATGCAGTCCGGTACATGAGGTATGAGAGGAAAAAAAATTTATGGTCCAGCACAACAAATTGTGAGACCACACAAAAATTTTTGATCCTACTAGTTGGACGGCATTACAAGCCACCATATTGGAACTCAATGCGGTCTAGGTGCCGGACCGCATTATCGCGAATAAGAAAAAGAGTGAGAATGAGAGAGAGTGAAAGAGATAATAGTTTATACTTTGGGAGAGAGAAAGTGTTAGTAGAAAAAGAGTAACGGGACTTCAAATAAAGGGGATTAGAAAAAATAAAGGCACTTTGTTATTTTTTTATTTAAGGGGTTAAATATTAAAAAAAAAAATAGTATCAAGGTTTAAAAGTAGAGATACAAAAAGTTTAGGTATAAGATGTTTAGAAACTTGAAATTGGGGTATGTATATCTCCCTTCATATGACAATGTGTTTTCAATTATTTACACTTCTTCAATTATTCCAATTCACGATGATGATAATGTACCAAGATTCTTGAAATTAAATATCCCTTTCTTTTGGGGTATTCAAAAAAGAAAAGTTAACATAGGGTCGTAATTTTTTACTATTGCACACCTTAAAAATCCTACAACTAGAGTGTTTTAGAGTCGGAAAACCCTTCAATGGATCATCTCGGGCCTTGAGATATATACATACGAAGAAAAACAAGAATTTTAAGCCCTAAAATTAGTGCATCTTATGATAAGTTATCTAGACCTTCTATTTTAAAGTGTTTTGGATTTTTTTTGAAATTTTATATTTTATAACTAAGGGTCAAATTAAATTTTTAATTCGTTATAACGGTTCCAACCTTGGAACGACATCTCTTCGCCAATAGGTGTGACTTATCTATGTGATATAAGGACACAACCTTATATAAACCCCACTCTTTAAGTTGAAACGTATGTAATCAGATCATTTACTTTTGATATAAGGAGGACACAGTCATCATTAACCGTTAAATTTGAAATCGGGCGGCTAAAGATGTACCATTGTTTAAGCACAAAGTCCAGAACAAAATTTCTTAAATGTCATGACACCCTTTCATCTATTGGATTTTACATCCCATGCCTAAAGTGATTGTGAACCCCTTTAAAATATAAAAACGTTAACATTTACTTGGGGTACATTCATTTTTTTCCTTTCTATTTTTCATCCAAGCCCTTTTTGGAATGTGTTGAAATTAGTTTCTTACGATAAATATTGTTACTAAGTGTTCCTGAGATATTTGTCTTCGAGAATGCCATGAGAGCTAGCAGGACCTACTTCTTCTTCTAGCTTGTATCTATATTTTCTATTTAATTTGGTTGATCATATCAATTAAAAAGACCCAAGTTACTATTTAAAAAAAAGAAAAAGAAAAAAAAAAGACTATTTATGTCTTAAATGCAATTCGGGACTAAGAGCATCAAACAAAGTTCATATTTTAAGGAATTGTATACTACGAAACCATTTACTTTGTATAAAGAGGTCACAATTATTTTTAGCCATTGAATATTAAATCCAATAGATTGAAGTATGTCACAACATCCAAGAAATTATCTTTTGGATTATGTGCCCAATGACACATCCTTGACCACCCGATTTCATATTCAAAGGTCAATTATGATTGTCACTATCTTGTATCAAAAGTAAACAGTCTCGTTGTATAAACTTCCTTATTTTAAATGTTACATTCAGTACTAATTTTTACTGCAACTCAAGAGTAAATCAGATATTACAATGATAAGGTTTTGATGAGCCTCCAACCCTATTTATATGAGTTATCCCTCCAAAATCCATCTCAGAGATGGATTTAAATCCAAAAATTTAGTGATTGAGAATGTCCAATATGATGAACAAGAATTAAAAAAGAAATAAATTTAAAAAAAAGAAAATGACATTTTTTTATGCGTTTTTAATGGTTGATTTGACGATTATGTGGAATTATGTTCAACGATTTTCCAAAGTTTAAGTAATTCAAATTTCAAAGTGTAGTTTGATCATTTTTCCATTTAATTAAGGATCCTGACCATTGTGCTGTAACAATAATGAGCCGTGGTTGAATGAACTCTAAGGAGAAATAAACAAACAATAGCAATACGAAAATATGAGCAGGAAAATTTGGCGTACTGATTTTTCTTGTTTTGCACGTTGAATTTGAGAGAGAAGATCTTAGGGGGTGACAAGAGGACGGATCGGGTCTGGCTCAACCTGAAAAAATTTATGGGGCCCAGATCCAAACCCGACCGGAGCCGATTGGACCCAATCCAAAAATAAAAATATATATATTTAAATGTTATGTATTATTTAAAAGGTGAAGTTTGTATAAGGTATTGACGTTATATTATTAAAGTAAGATACACCTCAAAAGTATGCTGAAAATGCAATTTCAATGTATAAAGCCTTGCGATGATATGAAAATCTATTGTTGCCCTAATTATGAAATTTAAAATTTCAAAAATGGTGACGATCAACCAGATCTATAAACACTTAAAAATATTGAAAATAGAAAGTACAAATAATATGTTAAAAGATAAACTATTGTACTATTTTTAGGACTAAAAATTCCCTTTTTTTTCATGCCTATGAATCTCTAGGTCGAGATGGTCGATTTAAAGATTTCCAACATAAGAACAACCTTCTTTAGTGGGATTTTTAGGTACATCTTACTCCTATAATATAAGGTTGACACCTTACATAAACTTTATAAAAAAGTTAAATAACACAACCTTACCTCATTGGATGTTGAAAAACCCTCTAATTGATCATCTCAACATTAAAATGTATGAATATGAAACAAAAAAAAAAAAGATATGAATCCACAAAATAGTATATCTTGCAACACATTATCTGGTCCATCCATTTTTAAAATTTTCATGTATTTATAGATTTACTTGATTTGAACCACTTTCATAATTTAAAATTTTATAATTAGAAAAAAAAATGGATTCTTTAGTCATCTTAAGAATTGTTTATTGATAAAATTTAGAGGTACACTTTAATTGGATTTTGGATTGTTTAATGTTGCAATCTTATGCAAACCACACCCATAAACTTTTTCTTATTTAAATATTATAACTTAGGAAAAAGTTTCTATAAAGTTGCAATAACTAAAATATATAGTTATATTTACTGAAATATTAATAAAATATTAAATATCAATTATAATAACATTATTTGGATGAGGTCCGGATCAGGTCTACATGGGCCCAAATGCTGACCCACTTGGACCTAGACCAGGACCCGACCCGCCGGATCCAATTCTTGATTCTTGGACCCATACCGGGACCCATGTCAAGTCAAGACGTCAGGTCTCAATCCATTGCCGGCCTAGAAGACTTCTATTTTCGTTACTCAAATTCGCATAAAAACAGTGTTACCTCTTAAATTATCAGAAGCAGCCTAAAAATATTACAATTAATGGCAAAATTGCCCACTGAATTTACCAAAAAAAAACAAGAAAAAAAAAGAAAAAAAAGAAAAAAAAAAAAAAAGGGGAAACTACACCACCCGGACCCATGGGCCACCGCACATTGGGCATCCATATGCCCATCGGCTGATCCACCATGCTTCTCGGTCACTCTGGGGATTGGTAGGGCCAGGAAGGGCTAAGGCCGAAGTTTGACGCAGGCACCTTATGCACTGAAAAATGGAGAATGCTTGATATTATAATCCAGTGATATTAAAAAATAAACCACAAACGAAAAAATAGCCCCATGGAAACAAGAAAAATGGGTTTCTTAGAGAAAAACACACTTACTGTGGAAGTGTAAGGGGAGAGAGAGAGAGACAGAGAGACTAGGTGGTTGGTGCCCCGAGTTTTATTCCTATAACGGGTAGGGGACCTTTCCCCACTGAACTACCAGAGAGCATAGATCAATTCAAAGGTGTGTGAGAGAGAGACTATAGATCAATTGAAAAGGTGTGAGAGAGAGAGTATAGATCAATTGAAGGGTGCTTGGTGTTGCAAACTAGGGCTTATGGATTTAAAGAATGACACATGCAAGATCGAGAAGGCAAACCTTATGGATTTAAAGAATGAGACAGGCAAGAGAAAGAAAGGCAAACCTTATGCCACACGCCTTCAAGACCTGTTTTCCACACTGCCATGATTACGTCCCTTCGAGATCCCATCAAACCAAGATAACCTCCGAGACCCACTGAGGTTTTCAGGCCAAAAGCAGCATCTCTCTCAGATAACCTTCGTTTTCTTGGCCAAAGGCCCTGAACACCATTATAGCTATCGTAATCTTGTGAAGAATCAAACTCCCAAGGCTCGGCAACTGAAGAGGTGCTTCTCAGGCTTGGTGTTTGATCCTCTTCCAACTCGGACCATGGTCCACCAAACATATTACGTTTGTGCCATTCTTCGGCAGGTGGGTGGAGCTCCAGCTCACGGAGCAACAAGCCAGCAGCATCTGCACCCCTTGGCCGGGGTAAATTCTAAGGGAAGGAAAAAGATGAACATTTCACATATGGTTGTGTTTTTTGTGTCATCTCAGTTATTAAGAGTATACAACTCTAGGTTAGTATTAAGTTTTGCAAAAGGCTTACAGTAATTTGAGAATCTAATGAACCAAGAGGAAATCTTTGAGGAATTTCATGGCAATGTGGTTGCCATGGAGATTTTAAAGTTTCAACATTTATCAAGAAATCCTTGGGTGAAACTGTAAAAGAAAAAGGGAAATTTATCAAAAAGAAAAAGTTTATATAAAGTCACAACCTTAAAATATAGAATTAAGGTGCACCTCAAAATTCCATCATAAAAAATTTTTTTGATGTTAGAAAACCCTCTAATTGATCATCTTGACATCGAGATCTATGAATAAGAAAAGAAAAAAGATTTCGAGTCCCAAAAATAGTGCATCTTGTAACACATTATCTAGACCATTCATTTTTTAAAATTTTCATGTTTTTATAGATCTAATTAATTTAAATTATTTTTGAAGTTTAAAATTTTATAATTTAAGATGAAAATAGATTCATGTGCCATCCAAATAAATCTTAACACCAAAATTACATTTATGATAAACGTTGGACGTGCGCCTTAATTTGATTGTTTAAGGTTGCAACCTGACGTAAACCACACCCTTATCAAAAAATACCTAACCTATAACATTTTTATCTTTTTCAACTATTCCAACTCTTCATCATGTGTACTTCGATGGGGCTTTTGAAATGAAATTAAAAAAGGGTTAGAATGCTAAATAAATTATCTCTTAGGTGTGTTTTGATGAATTTCCAAAAGAAATATTACAAGAAGAGAAAGGAAAATAAAGGGAAAATTTAGTAATGAAATTAAGAAGAGCTGAAAATTATTTTTTTAATACAAGTCAAAATCCACAAAGGAGGGAGAAATGACATGAACTTAAGGAAATCATCCTTCTTCCGAAGTCCCATGATTTTTCTGGATTTTCAATAAGATGGAGATGTTTGAATCTAAAACAGCAGATGTAAGAGGTTTACAATGAGTATCCGAAAGCATTTCATACTAGGACCTGTATTAAATAAACATTACCTGCATATGAGGGCCGAGGGAGGCCTCTACAACCTCAGGCAGGACAGTATAGTTTCCATCAATATAATGCAAGCGAATAATGATGTTGCTGGCCCCCCCAACTTGAGATTGTGGCAATGGATGAGGAAGAGATGCCGTACGCTTACAAAGATCAGCCAATACAAGAAAAAGAACCTTGACCTGCATGGATTATTACACAAGCAAGATGGTTAAAAAATTACCATATGAGGCACTCTTTCACTGATTTCTCCCAATAAAGAAAGGCGCTTAACGAAAAAAAAAATCCTTTAAAAATGTAAAATCCCACAAAAATTACCAAACTTTTCGAAACAGGGGTGCCTTTCCTCAAACTCACTATTTGCTTGGAGATTATATAAGGGCACAAGTAGAATCTTCAAATGTATAGAGCCTCAGCAAGTGATGTCATGGAATCGATCAACCTGAATCTCATATCTTTTGAACTAAAATTATATTAAGGATTTAAAACTTTAAATAGGCAAGAGGAGCACAGAAGTGTTTCTTTACTTTGTTAGACAAGGAGACGACAAAATTGAGTAGTCATAGAACTTGTAAATCATGTACCATAGGGTAAGAGAGTTTGAGTATGTCCTCTGAATGTCAAGCTTAATTATGAAGGTAATTTGTTGAGGAACCCTGGCCAACCTGTTTTGACGGGCTTCGTAGAGATGAACAAGGTATAGTGCAGAAGGCCTTTGTATTAACAAATTATGAAGGGGCAGAAGCCAGAGCTCTTCTCAATGCGAATTAAGAACTTCACAACTGCTTTGGCCTCAAACCAGTGAAAAAGGACTCGGAATCTTCAATTCATTGGATCACATAGAAGGCCCAATCCCGTGGACACAAGCACAAGTGCTCAAGGACACAAGAGAACCAAAACATATTGTGCATATCTATTATATCTATTGAGCATACTCAAAGACAAATGAACACAAAGGCCAATTCCCTGCTAGAGAGAGAGTTACTAGTACAGGTCTGGGTGTTTTGGATGTCTTCCCCAGATTGAGATCTTTCTAGTGTAACAAACCTCTCAGCTTTCTATGCCCTAGTAAATAGAAGTAAATAACAGAAAAAAAGAAATTGCCCCCATATAACAAATTGCACAATGTGCAAGTTAGCTTCCTCATGCTCATAACTGCTGTTAAAGTGAGAAAACAATGATCAAAGTACATGTATTAAGTGTATAGCAGTGGTATGTGCAACCGCATACTGTAGGTAAAACATTTTAGCATGCAACTATGCAGTTACCATTGCCAACCTCCTACATTTTGGGTAAAAGGCCAACTAATAATCTAGACATTCAGCAAACGATTTGAGATAAGTAAAGTTGGAGGGAAAGGCCATGTAACAAGACAAATAGATGTATAAGATAGAATTTGGGAAGGCAAGCAAACCATCCCTTAACAATGGATCTCAACACCCTATGTTTTTATTTTTCTTTATATTTGACATGTGCCCAACACTACCCATGATTAACAACATGAAATTTGACGCTGACAATAAAGTGAAGCAGCCCCATAATCATAAAAATGATGCCGAAGTTGTAAAAAAGGGAATGTCACAAAGATACCAAATAAGCTATAACCAATACAAGTTCCAACTAGAAAGCAAAGACAATTTATTTTTACTAACATAAAAGCAAAGAATTTTTCACCTCCTCTGATGTGTACCCTTGACCAGCATTCCCCGATCCTAACCGTAGAGGCCGACCTCCAGAAACTTCTTCAAGCCCTTTTGCCCCAGGAATCAATTGCCCAACACGGCTGGCTTGACCCTCTTCTGGTTTGAGCGAAACTGGTGCCGAAGGCCTGGCCCCTACATTGTTCGTCTCCTCCAAGCCCTTCCCACCACCAGCAGCAACAGTTTGAGGCTTAAGCGGATTTGTTTCAGGGTTTCTCAGTGTGGGCCCAGTAGCTCGAGGCCACTGTCGTCGTCTAAAGAACAAACAGAAGAGTAAAAGTTGGCACAATTTGTGAAGAAAATGGCAATCCCCAATAAGCCTAACGGCAGGTGTTCCTGGAAATGTTCCTGTATTGATACTAATTGGCATGAAGGGAGTATGACCACCCATGGGGTTTGGCGTCAGAGAGGAAGATCCATCACTAGTGTTACTAATCTTGGCGATAGCACCTTGCACCCAAGCTTGCATTTGGGTGCTTCCAGTGGTATTTGATGAGCCACTTTGACTTCCTGAAAAACATAAAACAGATGACACGGTCAGAGAAAAGTAAAAATACCCAATACCCCTACCAAATATTGTATAGGGTACTCAAAGCACCCATCCGCCATCCGTACTATCAACAGACAGAGGAAATGAGCCTCTGCCACTATCTTTTAATATTGTCCCGTTCATCAATAAAGCAGCTGTTCATCTCTACTGTCCTTTAAACTACATATATGGCAGTATGAATACCTTATATAATACTTGATAGGAGTATAATATATGGTCCTCAGAGAAAATACTGAACCAATTCTTAAAGCCATGGTGGACCTTCAAAAACCCCCTTCCCAAACAAGTACCGAACCAAGTCCCTCCCAAAACTCCCTCCCCAGAGAAGTACTGAACCAAGTCCCTCCCAGAACTCCCTCCCTCCCGCTGTATGTGTATGTGAGTAAAGATAAAGAAGAGCTGACGAGGAGGCATCTAAATACCCCCTTAAGAGTGCCAAAACCTACCTTTATTTCTTAGGCAATAGAGAGGAACAGTTGAATGGATCTATGGAATGATGGCAGTCAAGATGTTTCATGACTTCAACAGCTGGAAGAAAAGGCCTTTGAATAATTTAGAAGTATTGATGCACCCTAAAGTTGAAACAGCATGGCAAGAAGCCAAACTACAGGAGAGTTTCTCCACTTTCATGTTAGTAAGGAAGTACTTCTGATTGGAGCACATTATCCCGACAGAAAACTTTTCAGTCAAGCACCCAAATACTGCCTCGCAAAAGTGACCCACTATTTCAGACCCAAACTTCCACGTCTTCCATGTGTGCTTTTCTTATAAAAAACCAGAAATCAGACTTTATTAAGGGTAATTCCATTTGTTTCTTGTTTGTAGGGGCCATTACATTCATTTTGAAATATTACTGCTAAAAGAAATATGCGAAATTGGATGTTCTGGTGTTTTGTTATTTGTGAAGATTTGAGAATGATGATCCTTAAAAAAAAAAAAAAACCTTGGGGCTCTGACATCAAGCCAAACATAGAAAACAAAGATATTTTATTTTTCTGGAATTTTCTGTGATAAACCTCCCACATCTTAATATCCACAAATGATTTGATTCGTCAAAAAAAAGAAATAGAATTAACTTGGTCAATGTTTGAGAAGATCATGGAATTCAAATGATACAAGGCTAAAGCCCAATACTTGGCATAATATTTTGTTTAATTAGCCAGTGAACAGACCTTGACTAGTTGTCTGAGCTGAACTGTGAGAGGGACTTGCTACCATACTTCGAGCACTGCCTGCATTTGCATGGCTCGCTAAAGTACGACAAAAGCTAGCATAGCGTCGCAATCGTGTTAGAAAGTGTGAAGCCAGATCAAGAACAGCATCAACATATCCCTGCAATGTATTATATGAAATCAAGACATGCATATTGCATACAGACATCTCTCTGACAAAAGAACCATAGCTGCACAAACTAATAAAAAACTTAGAAAGTGTCAAACCAGATAAAAAATAGCATCAGCATATCTGTGCAAGATATCATATAAAATCCAAATATCAATATTCCATGAAACAGTTTCATCAAAGTGAGGTTTGTATAAGGTTGCCTCCTTATACTGTAGAAGTAAGGAGCACCTATAAAATTTAGTTAGGGATATCATTTCGGCGTAGAAAACCTTATGATGGCTTCAAAATCCCTTTTTATCTTCAGTTATAAAATTTAAAATTTCAAGAATGGTACAGTTCAATAAACACTTGAAAACTTTGAAAATAGACGGTCAGATAACATGTTACAAGATGCACTATTTTTTGGACTTGGAATTCTTTTTTTTCTTCACGTTCATTCATCACAAGGTTGAGATGATTAGTTAGAGGGTTGCAACCTTGTAGAATTTTGGAGGTGCACCTTCAACAGTATAAGGTTGCATCCTTATATAAACTTTTTCCTTCCATCAAATACTATAAGAGCAAGGTTGTGGCTTATGATGCATGAATCAGTGTTCGCAAAATCAAACCGGAATGGTTAACCGGACATGGGCCCGGAAGCGATTTAACCGGCCTAACCGGCAAACCTGATTCAACCGCTCTAACCGAGCAAGTTCCGAATGATAAAAAAAGTGTTGAAAACAAAAAAAAAGATACAAAAAAAATCTACTGAAATATGAAAAGCATATAAAAAATGTGATTAAAACAAAACACACTCAAATGAAGTTAAAAATTAATAAAAAACATGGATTTTAACGAATCGATTTGTACTTAGGGGTATTTTTAAAATTTTTTGAAAAAGATGGGAAAATATAAAAGTGAGTATCAATGACCAAAAAAAAATTTAATCTTTATCATAATGTAAGAATATTAAAATAGTGTTAAAAAAATCAACTTGACCAACTCTTTTGTTAAAAGAAAATGCAAAAAACTTAAGTTATATAAAATATAGGCACTTTTTTTTTTATCATTAAGTAGTAAATGGCATATTGGTTAGCTGGTCTGATAATAAAGGACTTCTTTAAGAGAGGATTCTAGTTTGATTCTGGGATTCCAATGGGCAAGTAATTTTTTTGAACCAACGAAACAAATTCTTAAAAGAAAACACGCTGGCAGCAGGATTTGAACCATGATTCATATAAAACTTAATCATCAAAGCTCACCAATAAACCATTCTAATGTATTTGATATAAATTTGAAGTAGTATTTTATTTAAAGTTTAAAATATCGGTTGATCACCAAAACCGCCCAAAACCGGAACCTGCCGCTGGCCGGTTCCGATCTAACCGGCTGGTTAGCGGTTAGATCAGCCAGTTTTGAGAACACTGGCATGGATACGGCCATGAACATGGATAAACATTAAAAGCTAGTTTAACGGGACAAGCAAACAGGCATAAACTATTTCTTTAATATACTCGTCATGGAACATTTGGTGAAACATTTGTTCTGCTTCACTTTTTTATTTACTCAAAAAATGCCTCAAAACGGCCAAAAACACCACTACTCAAAAAAAAAGAAAGTGTTTTTCCGTAGTTCTTGATTTAGAACAGTAAATACATCTACTTGGTCCACCCAAACTTACCCTAATTTGTGAACTTACATACATTTTTCAACAATAAAAAAGGAACTACATGCATCCTTTTGGAGTATCCGACACAGAGACACAGACACACCAAACATTTTGAAGTATCTGGTTAGAAGTTGCAGGTTATCAATAGAATTAAACTGATAAGGATTTCTCAACAAAGAACAGCAGAAAGGTTAGAAATATCAAATCCAACCTGGATGCATGGAACCAGTTGTGGTTCCACAGCCATTGCATCAGCACCAAGACCGGATAATGTTTCACCAGAGGCCAGCCATGGCTCGGATAATAGTGCTGAAGGGTTAATTAGAGACGATTCAATCCCCTTCCCTAGCATGTCAAGCAACAATCTCGCTTGCATATCCAGAACAAGTGCTCTGACATCTTGAGCAACTGTACCTTCCAGGAGCCTGCATTTTATCCTATCTAGGCCCTGCATGAAACTACAAGATAGATGTGAATTCACAGCGAATATACAGAATTCACTGCAGAAAAAATTCAATAGCTGGATATACAAAAAAAAAAGTTATTTGCCTCCAAAAAACAAAAGTAAAAGTCATTGAAGGAGCCTGCATTTTATCCTATCAGACCGTGCGTGAAACAACAAGATAGGTGTGAATTCACGGCGAATAAACCGAATTTGCAGCAGAAAAAATTCAATAGCTGAACATACACACAAAAAATAGAAGTTATTTGCCTAAAAAAAACACAAAAATAAAAGTCCTTCCAATGTACTGCATCAAATTAGACTAATGTGTTCCCCAAGGATATACATACTCTTCTGCGATAAATCTCTTAAGAGGATAACTTATGAGAAACAAGAATGCAGAATCAGTTTATGGAGTCCAAATTTCTTTGTAAAGTGTTTAGAATAGGAAACCAGTGAAATAACTTTTTGATAATGATCAATCATTAAGCTGTTGCCTGAGTTTTTCTTTTTACATATAACAAAAACATTACTCGACCAAACTTGAATCTTGTACAGAAAAATGGAAGTAAAGAATATGGCAAGATTTCATCCAAACGGCATTTTCTACAAAGGAATCTCTCCAAGAGTTTCAACAAATATACCCCCCCAAGACACACCCTTATTGGCGGCTCTAATTCCCACATTATTGCCTAACCTTTGTTTCAATCCCCTTTATTCTTAGTACCCATTTCCAAACGTTTTTTAGTCAGTTTTCTTGATCAGATAAACGGGCAAATATCAAACAGAGTGATACATACAGTGCCATATTGCTGCCTATGCTGAATAGATGGTAGGGAATGAAAGTCGGAATCCAACACTGCAATCACGCTATTTAGGTACACTGCAAAAAAAGAATAAGTATATTAGTATAGTATTCTTCGTGAAGTATATTACCATTGTCTTACTCATACCTAATTCCAATTCAAAGGCAGCATTCGCTTACCAATCCCATCCTCTGCCGCACTCTGTGTACAGCCAACTGCATCCCACCAATCAACTCCAGCCATAAGGCTCCACCAAAGCCTGCCCATCTAAACCAAGTCAAAAGCAATATGGAAAACAAAAGAAATGGAAAGTGTAGGGGAAAAGTGAATCCTTGTATTCATTACAACATTCTGTTGAATACCTGTCTGCAATAGCACGTTCCCAAGTTGCAGAATTGGCTTTCGCTTGGATGCTAAGAACAGCAGGAGGAAGAACACGGATAATCTTCAAAACTGTGCAGTCTCTACTCGTGTCATGCCAAACAGATGCCAAGCAACAGCTCGATGAAGAGAAGGCGGGTGCCGCAATTGTGGAACCAACATTGACATTATAGTAATCAACAGGTGAAAAGTTTGCACCTGAAAATAAGCGCACTTCGCCAAGTAGAAAGGCAACAGCTACCTCTCCACCATGACCAGAAAATACAATTTGGGCTAGTATTCGAACATCACTAGGCAGATCATAAGGATCAAAACTGAGTATGTTTGCCTTCAAAGCACCAGTTTCAGTTGAATTTCGCTCATCAGGCAAATTTCCAGTCATTGGGGGTGTTTGGGGGCCTTTGATATCACTCCTTGGTGGAATACTTTTATTGACTTTTGTTTGCCAGACTGTTTGCATGGGAGGCTGACCGCCAAAATTAGAAGCAGAATTCTCGAAAAGTGGATGAAGAACAACAGGTTGCAGAGAAGATTCCCAAATCTGTACTCTCCATCCGGTGATTGACGGTCCCTCATCAGGGTCGTAAGGAGACATGTACTGCCCTGGGATGTATTGCATTCAATAAACAGAATCCCCCAATTCAGTGTAATCGAAAGCACAAGCCCAATCATTCCAACTTAACCATTCAAAATAGGCAGAGTGTGGTCATTCCTATGCATATGCATGCCCACCGATTCACAGGTTAAGCACGTAAGCTAAATATTCAGATAATAAAATGAATGTGTTTCATACAAATTGACCTCAAAATCTAAAGTTTCAACTATTAAGAGCAAATCAGTAACATACATCTCTCTTAAACAGTGTCATATGCAGGTTTTGCGCATGGCATTTCCAACTTTTTGAGAACAAAGCATTCAGTTCCAGAAATCCTTTGAAGAAAAGAAAAAAAAAAAAGCACATGAAACGACGGCAGATACTAACCTTCAATTATCACAACAGCTATGACCGATCCTCCTCGTGCTGGATCAAATGCCACTGCAGTAACGCCTGAACCCCATGTGGTTGTAGCCTGAGACGCAGCCTCAGGACTTACATACGCAGAAAAATTTGAAACAGGGGAACAATGAAGTGAAACAGTTTGATTCATATCTTGATCAGTCTGCTTCTGTGATTGCTTTCCCTCAGCTACGAGATACTCTTGCCAACTAAACAAATATGCAGCCAAAGGAGCAAAACCAGTCCATGATGGAGGGTTTACAAAAGGGGGAATTCCATTGCCTGAATTTGCTTTTGTAGTTGCCTGCAAACTGTTTCCTGGACCAGGAGTAACCTCCCAAACCACCACTGTTGATGGGTTTACGATGGGAACTCCTGCCACATGCATGGTACCAGCTTCTGTTATGATGGCATCAGCTGCCATTATACCGCTTGGCCCAGCTCCTAACACAGCTTTACTCGTTGAAAACCATTTAGGAGATGTGTCAACCTGTAAAGGAGGGCACTGCGACCAGTGAAGCTGCACTGAGCCTGATGAGAACACTGAGCAGACACAAAGGAAATTGGGCCACCTAGCTGAAATGGAACATATGAAATTGCATCAGATCCTGAGAAATCATTGAGTGAAATTTTTACCCAGTATAACAAACTCGTGCATTTCCCATGTGCTGATGCAGGAAAAATACTGGGATGAGTGGCTGCAATTGCTTTGCATTTAAAAATACAAAGCA
The DNA here is from genome assembly GCF_054954075.1 of Amborella trichopoda. NCBI lineage: Eukaryota > Viridiplantae > Streptophyta > Magnoliopsida > Amborellales > Amborellaceae > Amborella > Amborella trichopoda. The sequence goes on from NC_142342.1 coordinate 44,047,064, forward strand.
AAAATAAGAAAGAGATTAAACAAGAGAAATGACAAACCGGATGCTTGTTGCTGATATGAAAGAAACCTTTCCTCGAAAGTCATTTTTGAGCTCGAATTACTGGAATTTGAAGGAGGCCAACGGTACTGGATTTCAGAGAAACCCGAGAAGTTTCTTAAAGCAAATAACAAGCTAAAGTATATGTGAAATAGGTAATTGGAAACACACAAGATAGCAACAAAACAAGAACCAAATCTTATAGTTCATGCACATGCTGCTGCAGATACATTTGCACTTTAAACTCATAGCCATCTTCAATGAACTAAAACTAAAACAATGTGATTAGGGCCAGAGAATAGTGTGAATAAGATAATAAAAAAATACAAGAGAAAGTTCTTGAATGTGACTGCCAAAGGAGTTGCACGTTTCGCTACCAAAATACACGTATCTCATGTCATTCTTATTTGGTAATGCAATATGGAAGCCATTATAGATTTATAATTTTCCAACAATCAAATACACAATCAATCTTAGTATACTTAATGGATGCAAAATCAACAGGTATGCAGCACACTTATTGGATTTTTACCAATCCCCAGGGCAAAGCCAGACAGATATATTAGCCACAAAAAAAATCAAGACACCAGAAAATGCAACAAGTCATACCAGGGACATCCCCGAAAGCCATTTTGTAACAACTGCAAGATCTTGCCTCCACTCATGCTCACAATGCCAACAGTTGACAGCCCGTACAAGATTGACAGCACCCTGTAATTAATGAAGTATGAAACAAAATCACCATTAAAATGGACGTTTGCACACAAGTGAAACACACCTCAACAAACAGTGCAACAAGTATGACTCACTTGAGAAGGTTGTGTCCAAATAGTTATTCTCCCTTGGAAGTTAGCGACCAGTAAAGCACGAGGGCAGGATATAGGAGACCATTCAAGAAACTGAACTGAATCCCGAGGAGAATCTGCTCAATGTAAACCATGTAAATTCTCAAGAAAGCAGATAACCAATTTATTCTTATTGTCATACAAAAAATTTATAAAGGAGTAAATGTAAACATACTAAATATTCAAAGGAGTAAATGTAAGCATATTAAAACTAAATAAGAACTGAAGAACAAAATTTTTCACCAGTGAAGCATACCAAAATATACAAGTGAAAATATGCAATTCCATTTGGCATAAGGATCCTATTTAGTTTGAGGTACTTGTTTACATAGCTATTTGAAATTCCAAACCATCTAACCTAGGGTCTGAAAGATTACAATGCATGCATATGTCACATCATTTGCCCTATTGACATTTACCAATTCACATTTAATTAAACAATTTCCGTTTCTTTTGCAATCAGCTGCTTGTCAAAAAATTAAAGAAGAGAGACAGATTTACCAGCAGGAACATCAAATACTGCATGCTCAGTTGGTCGCTCTGGGTTTACTATATGTATAGGTATCCAAAATGGTGGTTTTACATTAGAACTGCAAAAAACATAAAAGTCGGGTGAACCAGACATAATAGTGTGAGTTCTCCATCCAATGCCATATAGAGGAGATATAGCATGTGAGTCTGTCAAAAAGAAAAAATTGTGCAGGCAAGTTGCTAACCTTGGAATCCTTGCACAAGTCTCGGATGCACAGGCAATGACATTCAATTTCCCGCACCAAGCAACAGCACTGGCCAATAAACAGAAAGCATGATTTGACTAGGGTAATTAACAATCTAGACTAGACTTATATATATAAAATTACAGCATGTAAAAGAATAGAAAAAAAAATCATGATTCTATCTTCAGCTAGAGCAAATGGGCTTCCGCAACATTAATAATTAACATGTCCTTAATACATTGACTGTCAACTGAAAATCCTTGAAATGCTTAGGAAAGAAAGCAACGAAGTGCAAACCTAAAAATCAAATTCCCAAACTCATAGTTTGAGGAAAAATTAATTAAACTCCAAAACTCACATAAAGGTTTTATTTCATTTCTACTCCAAGTATTGTTTAAGCATTAAATCCAAGTTGTCAAGATTGTTTTGATAAGCCTTGCGAAAATTAAGAAAAGTGTTTCATATTTTCTAAGTATATAATGATGTTATGAATGTTTATGTTGTTGGCTCGTGATTTCCATTCTTAGATGTTTTAATCCCCCACAATATAGAAAGTAGTTAGCAAAATTTTCATCTCGCTCCCCAATTTTTACTATGTTCCCCATTAGTTCACTGCATCCCCTAAAAAACAAATCACAATCCGATCAAAATATAACAACAGAATGGCATTCAGAGAAAAAAAAAAGTATGATTCAACGTGCAATACAGCATCAATGGAAATCCAATTGTGATCAGCTGTGAAGAAAATTTCTGATCCCAGGCTCATCAAGTAATGAAATCATTAATTTTCACTTCCTCTAGTAAAAAGCAAATCACAATCCAGCCATAAAAGAACAGTATAGCATAATATATGTGCATGTGTGTCTGTGTGATTCAAAGTGCAGATAGAGCATAAATGGCAATCCAATTTTCATAAGCTATGGAGAAAATTTCTAATACATGGTTCATCAGGCAATGAAATCATTAACTTTCACTTCCTCCAGTAACACACAAATCATAATCTAACCAAAAAAACAATTGTGGCAGTCAAGAAAACTTTTTTTTCAAAAGAAAAAAGAAAATACGATTCATAGTGCAGGTACAGAATTAATGGCCATCCAATTGCGATCAACTATTGAAAAAAACTCTACTTAAGGTTCATCAAGTAACGAGGTTGTTAACTTTCACTTCTTTTGATAATAGCTAAATCAGAATCCACCAGTAAATAATGGAAAAAAAAGTATGCCACTCAAAGTGGAAAAGCCATGATTTAAAGTGAAGATACAGCATCAATGGCAATCCAATTTTCATCAGCTATACAAATTTCTAATCTCCCTTCATCAACAAGTGGAATCATTATTGTATTTTATTGTATTTTTTAAGAATGTTAACCTTGTATTAAAAAGGGGGATCAAATTGCAGACTGACTAAGAAATGGCATCCCACAAATTGAAGTGCAATCATTAATTTCCAGCTCCATCAATATAAACAAAACAAAAAATAAAACAGTATGGCGCTCAAAAAAAAGTCTGAATTCGAAGTGCAGATACAGCATCAACAGCAATCCAATTGCCATCAACTATGGAGCCAAATTCTAATCTAGGGCTCATCAAGGAATGAAACCACTAATGAAGAAAGAAAACTTAGCACCAAATTCTACTGACCTAAAGTTCCGACATAGTTCAGGGACGCTCATCTTGTGTCGAAGGTTCGAAGGCGTCTGATGAAGATGGATGCTGAACACCGTACCAGCCATGGATGCCTCCTCGGTCGAAGGCCCCTCGTGCTTCTTCTTCTCAACCTCTATTGCTCCCTCCCCTTCTGAATTAGGAGAAGGAGGAGGAAGAGCTTTTGGCTTCTCGGAAGAAGGTCTGGAAGAGCCAGCACCATTATCGGATGGCACCACTTCCTTCTCCTCCTCTCTGAGAGAGGGATTGTTCATTTGAATATAGAAAAGAAAAGGGAAAGAAGAAAAACTATAGACAGTGGGTTGATAGAAAAGTCGCCATTGATGGGGACTGCTACTCACTACTAAAAGGAGGAGAGATTCTAGGGTTTGAAATTTTGTCTCCTCCTTTTTATCTCTCTCTATCTCTGCCTTTTCTCAATTGCAATTTTCTCTCACTACTGTGCGTCTGAGTTTGATACAATGGAGTTACATTTGCTTTTACCAGTGTCTCAATTGGAGGAAATAGGAATAATAAACAACCGAAAATGTTTATTAGACGACGGAAATATTATTGCAATGGTTAAACCATCTCAAACTTACAATGTAGTTTTCAGACAATTACTGCTCTTTTTTAAAGTCCATTCATTTAGGTAACCTCTTCAATAATTTTGGTGATTTTATTTTGAAAAATAGTTTGATGGGGTCAAAATAAGTAAATCCTTAATTTTGGTGATTTTATTTTGAAAAATGGTTTGACAGGGTCAAAATAAGTAAATCCTTGTCTCATAACTCATTGAAAAATGCAATTCAAGTAACGGAAAAACTTTACATGGATCATCTCGGCTTGAACATCATGATTGTGGAAAAAAAAGGATTCCAACTAAAAAAAGTATATACAGTAACAAATCATATAGGAGGTGCACTTTACCTTAAAAATAAGTGTTCATAATTCCATAAAATTTGTATCATTTTTTTAGTTTTAAATTTTATTGTCGGTTTTGAAAATTGATTTTAAAATTATTATGGAGATTTCCGTTGCTCTATTTTATTTTCAAGCCTTATGGAGACTTCATCATTTTGTTTTGGACTTATGACCCCAAGTGAGGTCATTTGACAATTTGACCAACTAAGGTCACTTGAGCCTTAGGATATGGCTTATATAGGGCAAAGGTTCTAACTAATCAATGTAAAACGCATTTTTAAATAATGTTGAAATATGTCGTTTTAGGACTTTTCTGATGCCATGAAAATTTATTGTCATCTTTAGTTATAAAATTTAAAGTTTCCAAAATAATATAGATCAAACATATTTATGAACACTTAAAAATCTTGAAATTGACAGTCTAGATAATGTATTATAAAATGCCCTATTTCCAAGACTTGAGGTCTATTATTTTTTTACGTCCACTTATCTCGAGGTCGAGATGATCGGATTTGAGGGTTTTTTGACATCTAAACAATTTCTTATAAGAAATTTTTGGGGTACGTCTTAATTTGATTGTTTAAAGCCTCAAACTTATAAAAACTTATTCCTAATTAAATTAGGCTTCTTATTTTGAGTTCCAAACTCAAAATATGTTTTCATTAAATAACCTTATTTTAGAAACCACCATAGCTAAAAGACAAAAATAGTACCTCTTGTATTAAGTTCCAAATCTACAACAATAATTTAAAAACAAATGATCTTGTTCTGAGTTTTGGAAACTGGGTACTTAGATCATTTAGCTTAAGTAAAGTATCTTTACTGGCCAAAATACCATAATGTTCTCAATGGTTAGTTTTCAAACTTGGAGCAAAGGCAGTTCAAGCATTTTTAAACTAACTAAACAAATTTTTAAAAATAATAACTTTATAGGCAAGTCAATTGATTTAACCACCTTATAGAATTTTTGAGGTGGCTTGATCATTCTATTAAAAACAATTCTTTTTTTTTTCTTTTTTTCATGGCATTCAGGTAAGCTAGTCTATTAATTTAAAATTCTATTTTTCCTTTCTTCGCTAAATAATCAAGATTTTTTATTCAAGCAAGATTCTATCTTTCTTGCCTTTTGATAAGCATGTGGAGCTGATTCACACAACCTTTTATTTTAGCAATGATATTCGATTAAAATGGTCCAACCAGCTAAAAAAATCAATAAGTCAATACGAGACGGTTAAATTTAAGGAAAATTGTTTCATGCAGCAGGAACTGCATTTCTACATTTGCGATCCTCGATGTACAAAGCATCCGTCTTAAAGATGGATGCAAATAAGTGCTCCATATAAAAAAATTGAAATTAACAGTCCAAATGTTTTCTAAATAGAACTATTATTCTTAATTTTCAAAATTTATTTATTTTTTCATATTTATGATTTCTATGTTAGAGATTACATATCCTCAAAAATTAGGCCCATAAACTCAAAAATAGATTTTTAAGAGGTGAGTTATTTCTACATAGACTCATAAAAACCATGTCTTAATTTAAAACATAATAATTTAGGGCCTGGGCGTTACGAAAATAAAATAAAGCCTCCCCTTAGATCCTCGTTCGGAAAGCACTTTTGCCAACGGATATCTCCATGATGCCTCTAAAATCAATTTCAACACCGATAATAAATTTTGAAACTCAAAAAATTGACATATGAACACTTATTTTTAAAGCGAAATGAAAGGTTTAGCTATGTTGTTACAATATACATTATTTTTAGAGCTTTTAACTCAAAATTTTTTACAATCATAATGTTCAAGCCGAGATGATCAATGTAAAGGTTTTCCAATGCTTGAATTACGATTTTTTATGAGTGATGAGGTGAGGCATAACTTATTTTAATAGGGATGCAGTCCTATGAAACCATTTTCCTTTGTTAAAAGATACGTACGATGCCCTTGTTTTGAATTTGTAATTGGGGAGGATATTCGATGTTGAATTATAAGAATTGAATATGTTAAAAAATAATTAAAAAATTATGAGGCTTGGATAGAGTACTCATGCCTAACCTTCAATGCAAGAATGATAGGGGCAATGAGTTATACCTAGTCTTTTAGCGCCTTTTTTTAGAGTACCTAAATGCTAATCTTGCACAAAACATAGTATCTAAGGGTTATCCTACTTAAGTGACTTGAGCCAAATGACAAAATTATAAACGCTTGTATTGAGTTTCAAACTCAAATATATATTCTTTTAAATTAAAATCTCATGTTGGAGTTCATAGCATGTCGAGGCATTTTGATGATTTGATCCTGTTGATGATAACCAAATTATATCTGCTCGTTCAGAATTCCAAACCCTTAGGATAGGCATCTGGAGATTTTTAAATACAATAGTAGATGAGGTACCTTAATGTAATGATCCTATTAAGGTAGTAATTTGATCCATTTGACAACTATAGTTCAACCATTCTAACGATATCTTCTGTCTATAGAATTCATTGCACCGTGATCCTGATTTGTATAGATGAGTGAACTTCCTTAGCCCACGACAAGAAATAACTAGTGTGGCTTGATTAAAGGATGAAGTTTCTACAAAGTTTAGGCTTTATGACAACAAAATAAAGTCTCAATTCAAATCCTCATCCGGAAAGCACTTTCGACAACAAAAAACTCTAATTTGTCTCCAAAATTTCCAACACCGGCAATGAAATTTGAAATTAAAAAAAGTGTACCGATCATGCGAATCTATGAATACTTATCTTTAGAGCGAAATTGATGGTCTAGATAATTTGTGACAATATATACAATTTTTAGAACTTAAAATCTTTTTTTTTTCCATAACCACAGTGTTCAAGCTGATATAAAAGTCTTCCGATCCTTGAGTTGCAATTTCAAGGATTTGTGAGGTGAGACTTTACTTATATTGATAGGGCTACAGCCCAATCAAACCATTTTCCTTGATTAAATAAGAATGGGTAGATTATGCTCTCATGGGAGTATATTGTATGCTTACTCTCTTGAGCAAAAGAGTAACTTAGGAAGATTTTTCTGATCCAAAAATTTTTAAACTATCTCAAAGTCACTAGATGGTTATATATAAAAGAAAAAACTTGAATATCGAGTTTTTCTAACAATAGATGTGATCCTTCAAAACTTGAGTTGTTTATATTCAACCTTGAGGCATTATTATTTTCTAGCCTATAGAAAATGAAATATGATATTTTCTTCTTTAAGTACAACATATGGGATTGAAGAAGTTACATCCTCCAAATTCGGTGGCCTATAATTAATCCTAGATTGGTTTTGCCTGAGGAAGTTAATGGATAGCATGCTCCCTCGAGATCATGAAATATTATAACGTTAAAGGTCTGGTTTCTATAAGGTTGAGGCCCTAAACAATCAAAGTAAGATGCACCTTCAAATTGTGTCGAAATATGTTGTTTTCGTATTAAAAATCTTTGTGATCCCTAATTATAAGATTTAAAGCTCAAAATAATGCAGATCAATAAATGCTTGAAAAATCATGAAAAATTAATGGTCCAAAAAATACATTTCAAAATGTACTATTTCCATGATTTGTGGTCGAGATGTCTTTAATGAATGTTTTGGGTGTACCTTAATTTGATGGTTTAGAGTATCACTCTTATATAAACTTTTGCCTTAAATGAATAATCTTTCAAAACACTATGCAAATTTGGCTTTCAAACAAAGGTTAATGGATGGCTTGGTCTGCCCATTTTTATTTAACTTGGACCAACTTTAAATGTGGACCCCATCGAACAAACATTTGATTCATGAACCAACAAGTGAATGAGAAAGAAACAGATGTTAGCGTCATTTGTCAATCTCATGAGCCATATTGGGTAACGTGGAACGCGGAATTTGGCATTGTGTATAATTGTTCCAGGTGTAGCAATCAGTAAGCTTAGGATTTTTTTGTTGGGTTTATGTGGCATTTAAAAGCATTATGAATATTTGTAAAATGAAATGTTATAGTGGAACATGAACTCAATAGGAGTGTGGTCCCTCGTGGATTATACTAAGCAAACGATGTTTGCAGATACCGGACTGTGCTTGACGATCTAGGTCAGACGGTTGAGAAAAATCTAAGTTACATAGGCATAACGAACAAACCGAGAAGGGTTCTAATGGGTTAACCCTTGATGAGGTCGGCTAATATGCCCGGATGAGTGAGCCGATGGATTGTGTGACCCTTGTGTGTGACGGTGACCTACAGAAACGGGGGCCAAAGCCTCATCTATGTACCATCACACAGCAAGTATATCGATATATCGTTCGGGAAAGCCATAAATCAACCTTTTAGGGTGAAGCGTATGTATGTGCGAGATATACCATTATGCACTATAAAGCTGTGGTCGCATGAGGTATTGGAGACATTGACTTGTCTCTAGGGGAGGACCTGAAATCCACAGATTGGGATTGCGATCCCGTGGTTCATCGACCGGATTTTGGTGACTCGCTAACAAGCCCCTGCTTGGACTGTGGGTCAGAAGAAACACTGGGTCCGTATGATAAAGCAAGTGTGGTATGTAGTCCACAGTTGAAGGTGGAGTGCCCCATGATTGTTGATTCCTAAACCATATGGAAACTTTTCCTATCAAATTAATTTAATTTTATTTGTTTTATGATGGAAATTATTTTAATATTATTATTTGAATTTTTATGAACCCCTGGATATTTTATTTATAATTTTTAGAATTATAAAATTAAAGATATTGATTTTACAATTGTTTAAATATTTAAATAATATTCTAAAATCTTTTTATTAATTTTAAATATACGCAAATATCATGGGGGCCCATTGTGCACATGGGGCCGCCATATTTTTAGAAGGTGGGGCCTGACTGCCTCCCTTGGGTGGCACGACCCGCCCTTATTCTCTTTCCTATTTTTTGATTTGTGGCATGTGGTCAAATCTTAGAAGGGATATATTGACCATGGCTTTATCTATTTTGTAGCAAATTTGTTTTAAAGAGATATGGTCAATTTGAATTGATGTAGATCTTACCTTATTTATATTTGGTAGTATTTATCTACTTAATATTATTTGACATATCCTTATGAAATATGTGACATGGATCGTGCAATTTTATAGTGCATGATATTTATTTTATTTAATATATTGATGGGAAAATGGTTTAAGGAAGGGGGATAATAGTTCAAACACATTCCATAATATTGATGGCCCATTTATGGAATTGATGGCTCGAATCTCTCACCCCACAAGTTACCCTTGATCAACAGTCTATCTTCAATCTTACAAGAAGAGGCAAGCCAAATAAAACCCTAAGAAACCCTAATCTTATTGAAAGCTTATAAAAATGAATTGTCTCTACCAAAAAATCTCTACACCTTATCTTTCTATCTCTCTCTTAAAAAAGTTTATCTCTCATGTTTGATCTCTCTCTCCTACATTGTGAAAGAACCCAAGGGTTTAGGTTATGAAGTTCTTCTATCCTATCTCTCAAATATGGATTTATGACTAAGGGTTTTAGGGTTTAGCAAAAAGATAATCAATCTCTCTCAAACTAGGTTGCTAAGAGAATGCACTTAGTGTTTGAGTTTGTGATCAAAGGGATTCATGTTCCATTGGTGTGGCTTGGCCGAAATTTGTTTTTTTGGTTCATGATTGAAGCTAGACTGTTGATCCCGCGCCATCGGATGATGGTGCCCGATTAAGGTAATCTCCGACACTCTTCCTTTTGTTTATTGCAATCTTATCGTTTATTCTCACGCATAGTGCATAGTTGTTTCAATGACATCAAGTTGTTAATATCTTTGATTTTATTTTGAAATTTATCTTATTATAATAAAGACCACTTGTAAGTGATCTTTTGCCAAAAGAAAGGGGTGAAAAAATAAATAAATGTATTCCCCAGTAAAAGATCACATAGGTATTTTTTTCATTAGTATCAAAGCTATTGATACTTGATGCCATTAGTTATCTTTTATCTTTATTGAACTTGAGATCAAGCTTGTGAATGAGATATAAGAAAGCTAATGACCTTTGTAGTCAATAAATACACCTACGGTTAAGAATTATTGAAATATTCCAACAGCGAAAAGGCATTTGTATAATGAGTATTCTGGGCTATTTTGGAGTAGAGATATGAAAAATATAATGAGGTATTTTTCTATTACATACTTCAGTGATATTTGTGTATTTGAGAGTATGATCTACCTGAAAAATTTAAGTAGGAGATCCTAAGGGAATTGAGAGTTATGGAATCATTAATAAAGTGTGTCCATTCTGACCCTGCAAAATCCAGGAACTGTCCATTGAGTTCCGTGATTTTTCCCACCAATCATATGATTTTATTTATTGCTAAAATAACGCATAAAATTGAGTCCACTTTCAAGAAAAAAAGGTTTCATCAAGAAATTCCTTATGGTTTGAAAACTATTGCCATGACTTGGAAGTCATGATTTTATTTTTATACTAAACAGAATATTTTATGGTCCACACTAAAGTTTTAACTTCTATTATGAGTCTATTTTCTAATAAAATTTATTTGAAAGAGAAATATCTATGGGAAGAGAGGGATAAAAATTTTAGATTGAAAAGAGGTCATCCTGAATTTTTTGCAATTTGGTATGTTCTACATTGAGATATGAATAACTATATTTATCAAGCCTACTTAACAAAGTCATATGAGGCTTGTGAAAATATATGTGCTATCATTATGTGTCTAATTTCAAACAAAATTGGTTTGAAAGTGAAACTCCATGATAGTAGAGAGAAATAACAATTTTACTAAATAGTGTTCATCTTGGAATTCTGCAGTATGATTTATTTTGTGACCTAAATGACACTTATTTATTTATTTGAAGAAAAATATTATTTAGGACTCAAACTATGATGTTATGATTTGGTTTTGAGTCTAGTTTTCAACACAATATTTTAAAAATAAATTCTTTGAGGATTGAGAGAAACAAATTTTTTATCAAGAGGAGCTCGACCTGACTTTCAACTGAGAAAATTGCATTGTGACCTAAATGTCACTGAAACAAAGACTCATTATATGGTATGATTTAGGAATGGAACTAAGCATTATTTTATATTGTTGAGTCTATTTCAATACTCAAAAGGATTCGGAGATAAACTTTTTATGAGTTGAGAGATATCATATTTTTATCATGGGATGCTCAAGTTCTATTATGCAGTAAATTAAAAGATGCGGTTTGTTAAGGAACATCCTTGAATTCCCAATTATGGAGACCTTTAAGACTCATTTTAAAATGCTTTATAGTGTTTCATGAGTATGGTTTATTATAGTACAACTTCAGAGATATGTAATGCAGAGTTAGCAATATAAGAGACTTTATGTGAAAAGTATTCGATCTGGGAATAGCAGAAAAAAGAAGAAATACAATACCTATAAATACATATTGGTTTCTTCGAAATGAAGGGATATATAAAGAGAGACTTGGTGGAAGCGTAGAGACGCTAAAGATCAGTGAGATAATCGAAATTGTGATATTTGAAATAATGGGATGAATAAGATATTTTCTTCACGGTGTAAGACAAGAGAATCTATGTGCCGAAGAGATGGACTGTCACACCCCAAGAATTTACAATACTGTTATTCCTGAGATATGACAGACAAAACATATATACATCTATTGATAGGACAAATTTACAGTGGCGAATTCTTACAAGCTAACAAAAGAAAGTTAAGCTAGCACAACAACAATATCTTCCAGAGTTGATCCCCACAAGCACTCAAAATGAACCGCAGTTATCCTGAAAAATGTTTACCGTAGTTTGATGAGTTTGGCTACTCAGTGAGTGATCATCATAATCCTAAAAATAATCATGGTTGAAAGGTATCAATATTTTCAAAAAGGAGATCTATTAACAGAAATGCATCAACAGTTTCACTTTCAATAAATGCATAATTAAATATAATCCGAATAATTGAAATACATATAACACTTTAACGGCAGTGCATAATTCAAAGGATTTCACAAAATACCCTACTGGCGTCCCAAGTAGGTCATCTATATACCCCATCAGCGTCCTGATGGGTCCACTTAATTCCTATCGGCATCCCAGATAGGTCCACTTAATCCCTGCATGTCCACTTATACCTCACCGACGTACCGGATGAGTCCACTTAATCCCTACCGGCATCCCGGATAGGTCCACTTATACCTCACATGCGAACCGGATGAGTCCACTTGCATACTTAAAATATTTATAAATCTCTTTAAACATCTGAAAGCAGCAATATCATGTACCCAACATATCGCTGAAATCACTAATATGAATTTTACTGAAACCATTAATAACAATTTCTTTTAATAACATTTAAAAAATAACCAATCAAATATTTTGGGCTTAAATTTAGACAGGTAACAGTTGGTAAAGACATTATAGCATAATTGCCAATGTATAGAAAACTCTTATAGAAATTCAAGAATACGGAATTATCACAATTTATAGGATGTCAATTCGCAAATAAACATTTCACAGACAATGCTATAATCAATTGCAAAAATATCAGTTTTCAGATAATAAGGCAGTCATTTACACATGAATTTTACAATGTCTAAATATAAAAAAAGCAGTAGAAAGAAATCTCACAATTTTAGTAAAAGCAGAATTATCATATTTATTTTTAATAATTTTACAGTCTCTAAAATTTTCTAACAATAGACAAGAAAAATAACTAAATTTATTTCTAAGAATTTACAGCATTTAAAATTTATAACATAGATACAATATCACAATTTTATTAAAAAGATTATTTTTCAAAATAAAGAGGTCGCTTGTGCAAAACTTATAAAATAAAGATCCTGGACGGAAATATCACTATTTATTAAAACAGACTATTTTTCAAGAAGACGATGTCACTTACTCAAAATATTTGAGAAGGAGCTTCCGATAAAAATTCGGCTAAAGAGAGGAGTTCACTGTATTTCGACCAGAGAGAGAAAGATCTCAAAAGTTTTCTAGGGTCGGAGTCCTCACCTCTCCGAATTTAAATTCTAATAACATATTATTTTATTCTTTTATTACGTTACAGGTGTGAGCGTTAACTTACGCTTTAAACGCTTAAAGCCCACGTCTTTTAGTGGACGTGGCAAGAGCAAGGAAGCAACGTCCTTTAGTGGATGTGGCAAGAGCAAGGAAGCAACAAAGCTTTTAAAAGTAGCGATGGTCCCTAAGGACCATCATGTTCAAACGAATCATCATGTATTAAAAGTTTTTTTTTTTTTTTTTTTTTTTTTTTTTTTTTTTTTTTTTTAAAAAAAAAAGTTTAGAATTATTACATGGATACTTCGTGACATGTGAAACCAATAACCAATATATTCTCCATCAGTTGCGTGCCCTTCAAATATCACAAAAGCTTGTCAAACAAGTAAAAGCAATGAATCAAGAAAGCTCAGGTACCACACTACATGGTTTGAGATATGAAATCTATCCCACATTATATGGTAAGGTTATATAGGGAAAGAAGATTCAATAACTTTGTTTAATGTGCTTTGGTTATATTTTGGTTAATTGTTTTATGAATATGTACGGAATGTATAGACATTAAGTAATAAGTGCTAACAAATTTGAAAGTGCCAGTTTTGAATACCTTGTGTTTTTATGCCGCCTTGTGCTTGAGCAAGAACTATATAAGGTAGTGATATACATGAATATGTGATTTGATCAAGGGCTTTGAGCCCTATGGATGAAACACGAGAGATGGGTGTGACTCATTCAAATACGTAAGCACAAAGGGAGTGTTCTGATGGAACTTGGTCTTGGTGACCATCCTCTCAATAATGTCTATAATATGATTTGTTGCATGCAATGGTTTAAAAAGCGGATTGGTGACCCGGATCGGGCACCTCAAAAATCGATTCGGATCGGCGAATTGGCGATCCGTATCGAGAATTGGGTGAATCTGTCAGAATAAAGCTTCAAAAAAATCCGAAAAAATTATTAAAATTCATTATAAATATTTTTTTTTAGGAATTCAATAAGAAATGAGGGTACTCCATTAAGAATTTTCATGTTTTTGCATGAATATGCGAATATTGATATGTTCTTTCCCTCCATGAACTACTATTCAGCATTTAATTTACATCACACAAAAGGATAAACATAGAATTATCATGGAATAAGTATATCAACATACATGGACTACAATAAAGCATACAATTAGTAACATACGATCTAAAAATAAAATGACAAACGACGTTGTTGTTCTTCTTGGTCACGCTGGTGCCATTGATTGAATTCGTTTGACAATTCATTGATTCGATCTAAAAATGAATCATCGATATTAGCAGGCGTCTGACTATACCCAAATCCCTGAGTGTTAGTGTTTTGTTGTGTTCCCAATCCAAAATCCCCGAAGCTTGTCCATCCTTCATGCTCACCTACATTGTCGTGCTCATCCCTACACTATTGTTGTTGGGACTCGATATGTGAATAATATGGCTGGGATAGGGTGGCCTAAGAATCATTGTCTCTCTCATTTTCTCTTAGACCCCCTTCCCACTCTCCTTCATTAGGTGCAATATCACATACATCTCCGAAAAATTGTGGATACGTTGGCTGACTGCTTCCTCTTTCATGCTGCTCATCACCTTCTTCAAGATTTTCCTCACCGATAGCCTCAAGGAACGTTCTCTTGTGCAACACTGGCTCATCCTCTTCTACTACCCATTGGTCTGCTGTGTCTGTGATAAATATTGTGTCTAAGTCTATCGGTCCATAGTCTTCAAGCTTCCTTCTTATTTGTCGCTCTCGGAGGTTTAAATTATAATGAACGTACACTAGTTTATGAAGCTTCTCAGAAGCAAGTCGATTCCTCCTAGTAGTGTGCAACCATTGGAACGTACTCCAGTTGCGCTCACAGCCAGTAGCAGAACATGTCTGGGAGAGCACCTTGATTACTATTCTCTTTAGGTGAGGTGCATCAGTACCATATCTCCCACCATTCAGCTGGATTAAAATGCAAAAAGCATTGTAAGGGCAAGAACAATTCATAAGATTAAATATATGAATGAACAAAATATTAGCGAGGGGATAACCTGGATCCATCATAGTTCGAGAATTCTTGGCAAGTCTAGTTCCGAAGGATCCTATAGCATCCCTATACATAGCAAGCTAAAACAAATATATTATGTTTTAGTGCATTATTCCTCACAAATATAACAACTCAATGAATTTCTTACCCAAACATTAAATAATACCTCTTGTATTGCTGCTACTTGGTTTCGATGGTTTCTCTCCAACCTTACAATAATGTATATGACCCCTTTCATAATCTTGTGGGGATGTTTAGGTGTCAAATAGAAAAAATTGGGTTGAAGTAGTAACCTACAAAATATATAAATAGAAAAATGTCACTTACAATTTCATAAAAAAATGATTTAAAATGAAACATTGTAATGATATAAATATATATTTATCAGCATAATGAATTGGACGTCCAAATTTGGTGTTTCACCTCCTTTCTATAATCTCGATCACTTTGCTAGCAAAACTACACTTCTCCCCAATAGCTGATTTCGCCCTCTCAATACCTTCATAAAGGATACACATGGTAGCTTTCTTGTCAGCATCCACCATTCTTAACACCGTGACCAAAGGGGCAGTGGCCTCTACAACACTGGAACATCGAGACCAAAACCACCTATTTGAGACTATGTTGTCTACTTTTATACCGGTACTAGACTTCGAGAGGCGGTCATTTAACCACTCTTCCCAGGTAAACAATCTCTTTAATGCACATTCAGATTCTCGAATGGAGTCCACAGCTAAGTAATCGGTTGCAAAGCGGGTTATGGCAATCCTGATTATCTATTTTTTCTTAAAGTGTTCTCTAAACATAAATAAAATTTTAGAGTGGTTGTATATAAATCTCGACACCAACCTTGCTTCCTCTAAAGTCTCCTTCATAATTTTGATCTCACTGATATCCTCTAACATAAGATCGATGTTGTGTGCAGCACACGGGGTCCATATTAGATGCTTCCTCTTATGCATAAACTTGCTGCCCGCAGAAACACATACACGCGCATTGTCCGTAATAAACTGGACTACATGCTTATCTCCCACCTCCTCCACTATCTGATCATATAGTCGTACGTAGAAGTTTGCATCATTTTTCGTCCCTGATACTTTTTTGCTAGACAAAAAAGCTGTACCTTTTGGGGAATAGGCCAAGAAGTTTAAAAACTCCTTTTTGCTAACTTTATTCAACCAACCATCACTCATGAGAGTAATGCCTGTCCTTGGCCAACTCTGTTTATATTATTCAATCCACTTTGTAACTTCCTCCACCTCTTCATTTAATATTGGCCCACTGAGCTCATATGTCGTCGATGGTTTTGCCCTAGGCCCGACTCTCTAGATTGCACTGACCAAGCTATTGGCTGCATCAAAGGGAATCCCTTTATCGTGGATTTACCAACAAATCTCCCCAACATGTTTCTTGTACCTTTAACCATGCCTTTTAAGGTCATCTGTTGTGACTTAGGCTTTGAGAAAAATGGGTCTTTACGATCATGACCTGCAATACTGGCACTCCTAGGTAACCTAGAAACAATTTCTTCAAGATCTGATTCTCCTTGATACATATTGCCACCAACCCCTCCATACATATTTGAGCTGGGCCCGCCATACATGCTCGAGCTAGGGCCGCCATGCATGTCTGAGCTAGGCCCACCTTGCATGTCTGAGCTAGACCCACCGGGCATTCTAAACCCATGTTCCCTCTGATATTGTTCATGTAAACTCAATCTTGTGGCCATGTCCAAGTCATTATTATATTGCTCTTTTGTATCATTTCTGCTTGATGGCGTATATAAACTAGCTATCTCCTCATTCATCCTATGTTTGGCAATTTTTTTACCTTTGTTAGCATTAAGAATTACCGCCATCTGTTTGTTTACATTACTAGGGACAATAGTGCATGCAGAAACATCTACCTTAACCCCTGCCAAGTGTTGCTTAAACCTATGTACCCCCACTACTTATCACTCTTTGACAGTAATTACAAATAATTTTGTCTTTTTTGTTGGGATCAAGTCTGACCCCATGTTGCCATGCGGGGTCTTCTGCAGATCTTGACATGATTCAACTGTTTTAAGATGTAAAAAGTTAAAAATTAACCTGACAGTTTAACAAGAAAAATAATAACCATGTGTAGTGATAATATATTGGGGTAGTTCATGTAGTCATATTTGTTGTTATTTGTTATTGCAAAATACCTCTATTGACAATAATATTTTCGTATATATCAATTACCAACATTCAGGATAATATAATCCAAAATGCAAGCTCCAAACATGGCTACAACTCAAGTATCAAGAACATACATTTTTTGTATTAAAAAATTAATAATAAAAACAATTCTTCACAGAGCCACCTAACATCAGTCATTCAAACTAAAGAATGCATTAACAACAGATTAAAAAAATACAGTTTTGCATTAAAAATATAATAACATGCATTTTTTTGCATAAATAATCTATCAAACTTTAACAATAAAAAATTTAAATATGGTTTAATACCTCATGATAATTAAAACCTTGTCACGATTTTCACATCTTTCCGAAAAATCATCATTTTTCAAAAAATTGGATCATGGAAAAAAAAAAAAGTACAGCAAACTCAAACAATAAAAATTAAAAATTGGGTTTAATACATCTTGATAATCAAAACCTTATCACGATTTTCACATCTTTTCGGAAAATCATCATTTTTCAAAAAATTCAATCATAAATAAAATAAAAAATAAAAAAAAAGTACAGCAAATTTTTAAAAAATTCAATCATGGATTAAAAAAAAAATTAACAAATTTTCAAAAAATTCAATCATTGATTACAAAAAAAAATTTGATCATGGATTTAAAAAAAAAAAAAAACAAATTTTCAAAAAATTTGATCATGGATTAAAAAAAAAAAAATCACAAATTTTCAAAAAATTCGATCATTGATTACAAAAAAAAATTCGATCATGGATTAAAAAAAAAAAAATCACAAATTTTCAAAAAAATGGATCATGGATTAAAAAAAAAAATCACAAATTTTCAAAAAATTCGATCATGGATTAAAAAAAAAAAATCACAAATTTTCAAATAATTCGATCATAGATTACAAAAAAAAGTTTGATCATGGATTAAAAAAAAAATCATAAATTTTCAAAAAATTCAATCATGGATTACAAACAATTCGATCATCGATTACAAAAAATTCGATCATGGATTACAAAAAATTCTATCATGGGTAACAAAAAAAACAAAAAATTCGATCATGAATTACAAAAATAAAAATAAAACAATTCGATCATGGATTACCAAAAAAAAAGATTATGTTCTTTATAGAGCCATCTTACATAAGCCATTTTAACTAAAAAATCCACCTCTAAGTGAATAAATTACATCCAATTGAGTACATTTTCTGATAAACAACAATATAAGGAATCAAAACCCTAAATTTTGAACACATTATCATCAATAAATCCAATCAACGCGATTAAATTGAGCAAAAAAAAAAAAACGCAGTTCTTTTCTTCACAGACAACACTCATTGAATCTAAAAAATGAAGCTCAAATTGAATACATCTAATTTATAAACAACACTATAATGATTAAAAAAGCTAGAAATATAACACATTATTTGTAATATATCATGGACAAAAAATCGAAAGGCGGAAAAGAAAAAAAAAGAACAAGAAAAATGATAAAAAAATGACAAATTTTGAAGAATCCCGTGAAGAACATTGTGCAGCCCGTGTTCTTCACGGGACTCGCCGATTTCGTACAATGAATCGGCAAGTCACTGTACACAAAAAACCGAGACTCGCCCGGTTCACGGGCGAGTCTCGGTTTTTTGAGCGATTCGAGACGCTACTGTCGATTCCCGAGTTGAACCGGGCGAGTCCAATTCGACTCGACGGTTTTTTAAACACTGGTTGCATGTAATGATGATCTCTTGATAAATTCTCCATAAGTGCCAAAAATAAAGTATTTTGTCAAGGCTTTAATAGACATTATTTAGTCGTGCTTTATTTTGGATAAAATTATAAGATGGTATATATGATTTGTTTTTGTGGCTATGAACTTGACTTGGTAGGAAATTAAAGGTGAATGCGGTAAAATAATTTTTGAAGGCTAAGCATGAATTTTAAAATTAAATTGAATGATTTGAAAAAAGTCTAAGTCTATGAATAGTTTTGAGAAAGCCACATAGTCTTGTAAGGTCCATTAAGTCTTTATAAAATCATTTTAAACTGTCATACTATTATATAACTATTGCTTGTGGATGCATATATATATATATATATATATATATATATATATATATATATATATATATATATATATATATATATATATATATATATATATATATATATACACACACTACGTCAATTCTTTTTTATTAAAAAAAAAAATATTGTGTCTTAAACGTATTTATAAAAGTGGGAGAAAAACTATAATGCACTGTTTTTTATTAAATACCTATACGCCTTGACCCATGTTTCTAGTTATTTAGAATCTTCGATTACCTAAGACTTTGAACCGTAGGGAATGTTGTAGGAATGTCATCATGCTGGGCTTCCCTAACACATGTTGTGTTGATTAGATAACTTGGTTTGTATGTATTTACTATCGAGATGATTAGTGTGGTTGAACCTTTGTGGTTCATGAAGGTTTTTACATATTGTGAAACCAACGGGTATTGAATTATATATTGTATGAGACTTGATATGCTACCTCATGATATATGTATAAGAATGTTGAGAATGCATATGTTGTATGTGCAATAATTGAGTGAGAGCGACTACAGTCCCACGTTTTTTTAGTTGCTTGGATATTCAGATATACAGGTACAAGTTATCTCACAGATCTAGATGATGCGAAGTCTACATCTGGATATATGTTCACGCTTGAAGGGGGTGCAGTTTCTTGGAAATCAAAGAAACAGGATGTGACGAAATTGTCCACCATGAAGGCAGAGTACGTGGCATGCTGTTTGGTAATCGAGGAGGCTGTATGGATTAAGAAATTTCTTAATCGACTTGACTTTCACCTCGTGCGTTGTAAGGCAGTAAAATTTTTTTGCGACTACATGGTAACGATATGCGTGTCAAAGGAGCCACGATTCCATAAGAATTCCAAGCATATAAAACCATGTTTTTATCACCTGAGGAAGGAGGTGAGATCGAGAAAGAATGAGATCCAAATAAACTAAATATTTTAGTGGAAGCACCTGCTAGTATTTGACATGCCAAATGGAACAGCAGACTATAGTGTTGTTCACCCATGGAACCCAAATATTTGATGTTGGTTGTATGGCTACAAAAAGGAGCAGCTTATTTGAAGAACTCTTTTGAGCCCATGAACATATGACTCCATGCGATGAGGGTATGTAATGTTTTTTTACGACAACAGGTCCATGATTCGCGATGTGATGTGAAAGATGAGTAACGACCATTGTTGGGATGAGATCCGAACAATAAAGAGAAAAATATGTTGCATCTATAAATCTTTTTGCGAAAGGATTGATGGCAAAAGCCATGATTAATGTATTGAGAGAATAAGTAAAAATACTTGAGAGAGATTGTAATTGGGAGAGAGAGATGGGAATGAGAGAAAGTGAGAAAGAGATAATGTAAGGTCTTCAAAGGCCAAGTGGGAGATGCTGGGTTTATGTGACCTTTAAGGTCTTATGAGTACTTGTAAAATGACATGATATAGTGGAACATGAACTCAGTAGGAGTGTGGTCCCTCATGGACCATACTAAGCAAACAAAGTTTACAGATATTGGACTGTGCTTGACGATTTAGGCCAGTCGGTTGGAAAAAACCCATCTTACATAGGCATAAAGAACAAACCGAGAAGGGTTCTATGAGTTAGCCCTTGATGAGGTCACAGAATATGCCCGGATGAGTGAACTGAGGGACTGTATGACCTTGTGTGTGATGGTGGCCTACAGAGATGGGGGCCAAAGCCTCATTCATGTGCCATCATTGATAGATCGTTCGAGAAAACCAGAAATCCACCTTTTAGGGTGAAGCATATACATGTACGAGAGATACTCATATGCGTCATAGAACTGTAGTAGCATAAGGTCTTGGTGACATTGACTTGTCTCTAGGGGAGGACCTGAAATCTACAGACTAGGATTGCGATCCCTTGGCTCATCGGCTGGACTTTGATGATCAGTTAATGAGCTTCTGCTTGGACTGTGGGCTATGGAAAACACTGGGTCAGTCTGATAAAGCAAATGTCGTCTGTTGTCCATAGTTGAAGGTGTAGTGACCCATATTGTTGATTCCTAAACCATATGGATCATTTTCCCATCAAAATAATTTAATTGTCTTTGTTTAATGATGAAAATTATTTTAAGATTATTATTTGAATTTTTATGAACACCTAGATATTTTATTTATAATTTTTGAATTTATAAAATTAAAGATATTAGTTTTACAATTGTTTAAATATTCAAATAATATTCTAAAATCCTTTTATTAATTTTAAATATATAAAAATATCATAGGGGCCCATTGTGTACATGGGCCCACCATATTTTTAGAAGGTGGGGCCCATGAGTGCTTCCCTTGGGTGGCACGCCCCGCCCTTATCATCTTTTCTATTTTTTGATTTGTGGCATGTGATCAAATCTTGGAAGGCATATACTTTATATATTTTGTAGCAAGTTTGTTTTAAAAAGATATGGTCAATTTGAATTGATATCGATCTTACCTTATTCATATTTGGTAGTGTTTATCTACTTGATATTATTTGATTTAAATATATTGATGAGAAAATGGTTTAAGGAAAGTGGGATAATGGTCCAAGTACCCCATTGTGGTCCATAATGTTGATGACCCATCTATGGAATGGATGACTTAGATCTCTCACCCCACAAGTCACTTTTGATCGACGGTCTATGTTCAATCTCACAAGAAGAGGCAAGCTAAAGAAAACCCTAAGAAACCTTAATCTTATTCGAAGCCTATAAAAAGGGATTGTCTCTACCAAAAAATCTCTACACCTTATCTTTCTATCTCTCTCTCTTAAAAAAGTTTGTCTTTTTCATGTTTGATCTCTCTCTCCCACATTGTGAAAGAACCTATGGTTTAGGTTATGGAGTTTCTCTCCTATCTCTCAAATATGGATTTATGGCTAAGAGTTTTAAGGTTTAGTAAAAAGAGAATCCGTCTCTCTCAAACTAGGTTGCTAAGAGAATCACCTAGGGTTTGAGTTTATGATCAAAGGGGCTCATGTTCCATTGGTGTGGCTTGGCCGAAATTTACTTTTTCGGTTCAAGATTGAAGCTAGACCATTGATCTCGTACCATCAAATGGTGGTGACTCGATGTGGGGTGTAATAAGCCCGGTTGAGGTAATCTCCGACACTATTCCTTTTGTTTCTTGCAATTGTATCGTTTATTCTCAAGCATAGTGCATACTTGTTTCAATGGCATCAAGTGGTTAAGATATTGGTTTTATTGTTATGTTGATTTTATTTTAAATTTATTTTATTATAATAAAGAGCACCTGTAAGTGATCTTTTGCCAAAAGAAAGGGGTGAATATTAAATATATATATATATATATATATATATATATATATATATATATATAGTCCCCGGTTAAAGTACACATAGGTCTTTCTTTCACTTTTTGTGTAATTCAGTAGGGATGACAAACCCTGTCCATTTTCTAAATCGTTAGTAGTTTTTGAAAGTGTTGGGTGAAAATTGAAACTTAGACTTTAGCTGGGGCATAAATAGTGCTTCCACCTTGACCCCAACCCCATTATCAACAGTAAGCTTAGGTACAAGATTGTAGTTACAAGAGAAAAAATAATCTTGGTATAGGATTGCAATAAGCAAGGCTCTAAAAATTCAAGAATGTGAAATAGTGGTCAATTTCCATACTAGTTGTCGTGTTGTGTACACTAATGAAATAACCAGAAATCGAAAAAAATATGAAATTGTTCTGTTGTATAAATAACACAAAAGAAAAATAAAAGTGAAATTAATCAAATAAAGATATAGCAACAAAAGGCGCACTTGTACCGAAAAAATATGGGAAAGTAGACCCAAAATTTCGAACTTCACCACTAATTCCAGTTGCCTGAATCTTAACTAAATCCTCTTCCCATATGCAATAATGCACTCCATTTAGAGAAAATAAGATTTTCAACTGGTGCAATCTTCCTTCAACTCTAGAACTTTGTCGGAAAATATTATTGTTCATGGACTGCATGTTGTAAATGCTCGAATGGTGAACAGGGCTCGTGGGAATCAAACTCATGAAAGCTTACAAAGGCGGACGACCCAACCAGTATGACATCCCACGTCTAAAGTTAAAGTTAGATAGATACTAAACTTTTAAACTACTTTTTAACTTCTTTTTTTTTTAAGAGTTAAACAAGAGCTAAAAAAAGAGAATAGCTCTCGTGGGAATTGAGCCCGTAGGCTCTCATAGAGTGCAACATACAGATGAGCCTACCAATACAACACTCAATGATTCATGTTAAAGTACGGCAG
The DNA here is from genome assembly GCF_054954075.1 of Amborella trichopoda. Classification (NCBI taxonomy): domain Eukaryota; kingdom Viridiplantae; phylum Streptophyta; class Magnoliopsida; order Amborellales; family Amborellaceae; genus Amborella; species Amborella trichopoda. The sequence continues at coordinate 44,070,755 of NC_142342.1, forward strand.
GTTATACTACGTATTATTTTTTTTATTTTGTTTGTTGTCTTCTTTTTTTTTAGTGAACATAACTCGGGCAAGTTATGTCGCTCCAAGGATCTTTCACCCTTAATCTCCGACATTCAGTGCTTGGCCACCATGTCGGCTTATGCCTCACTCCCCGCACGACTGTTCCTAATATTAAACATCGTCGATCGTCGATTCGATGTGTGCTCTAAACAGCCGGTTGGCTGCGTGAAATTGAACGTTGATGGTAGTGTAAGGGGGGGCAAGGTTTGGTTGTGGTGGTCTTCTCCGTGACCACAATGGTACCATCATCTAGTCGTATTTGGGCACCCTTCATGCCTGTAAGATCAAAGAAGCTAAGCTTTGGGCAGTTAAAATGGGAGTTTAACATCTTGCTTGGTCCCAAAGGAAGATTATCATTGAAGACGACTCAGCTAATGTGGTCTTATGGTGCTCCCAACTGTCTCGGGTACCTTAGAGGCTGAGTGTCATTATAGATGAAATCCTCCTCAGGATAGAAGACAAGGAATATGTCTTCATCCATGTTTATAGAAGGACCAACTCCGATGCTGATTCCTTGGCTAAACTGGTTACTGCTTAAGTCGTCTCAGTTGTCGTTTTGAGCGCTTCGTGTTGACTTTCCCTTCCTGTTTTGGCTATTGTTTGTTGTTTCTTTTATTTTCTTTTTGCTTTTCTATTGTACTTCTTAATTATCTCAATGAATATCACATTTTCTCAAAAAAAAACAAAAAAGTCGGACGAGTTACTAGGACTCGGCTGAGAAACTCGCATCGGTCAAGGTTTGAGTACCTTGGCTACGTCGTGCTCCAAACACTATCAGGAAGAATATTTTTTTGTTGAATATACTGCTAATTATTTATTGGAATGTAAGTTTTTTAGGTAATACATTGTTTGCAGTGGTGAAAACTTTTATGATATTTTTTGTTAAATCAATATTGTTAATTCAATCTCACATTTAGTAAGTTTATCTCAAAACCAAGATTCCAAGGTTTCAAGTAAACAGAGAGAGGGGTAGCTTAAAAAGCTTCTGCAAAACAACAAATACATTAAAACATTGTAGAAGCTGTCTTTAAAGATAAAAGATAAAAGATAAAGTGTGCATTTATATGGGTTTCCAAGGAAAATTGCGATTTATTGAGAATCATTTGAAACACATAGAATTTTTGACAAGTTTTGAAAAATTAAAATAAAATATCATATTTTAATCAGAGACTTACGAATCATAGTTCTAACAATAACTAGCTTAGGACTTGGGTTGGGTTTGAACAGTTGGCTGACTTGTAGCAGCACTACGTCTCAAGTTATTCCCATTGCTGAACAAACAAAACCTAACTTGACAAGAACATTTAAAAAACACAATGGATAAAAGTACACGTCCTATTTTTATCATCTTATTGAGAATTGAGTCACTCATTATGTAATAAATGCACTACTTCTATTTTTCAAACTCAAGAAATACCCCAACAAGGAAAGGGGCCGGGGTCATCTTGGTAGCACCGCTACACCCTAATCACCACATTGCGAATTCTATTTTCACCACGAGCACCACCTTCAAAAGGGTAATTCTTAATCTACTTGAAAAAATAGGTAAGGGCATGTCTTCCCACTGCATTTATCCAAAAATAAATAAAAAAAAAATTTTCTCCAACGAGAGCTGAGTTTATGACCTTTTAGTATTTGCACATTATCTTCCATCAAAAACATAGTATATAAAAGCATTGCTCTAGCCTATATTGTTTTCCATAAGCTATGCTATATCTACATTCATGTCTTGCCATGGTTGGTAGCATTATATTTTTTATGAGATTATATACTATGAGACCATTTATTTTGGTACAAGGAGATCACAATCATTGTTAATCATTGGATGTGAAATTCAAAAGATGAAAGTATATTACAACATTCGAAAAAATTTATGTTAGACTTTGTGCCAAACAATGACACAACCTCAACTACCTGATTTCAAATCTAATGGTCAACAATAATTGTGACCTCTTCATATCAAAAGTAAATGGTGTCATTGTATTCATTTCCATTGTTTATTTTGTTTTATTTGAATGTTAGCTTTCTATTGTAACATGTGAATGGGGTCCCTTTATTTGTCAATCACAAACCTCTTTGGAAAGTCATGTGAATCACGGAATAGGATGAGTTTTTGTTGGTCCCTTCACTGGAAAAAGCCAAAGCCAAAAAGGCTAACCATGCACATTGAAGAATTGGAGGACCCACTTGTCTTGGTGAGTTAAAGGATATAACTTAAGGTAAATTTTCTTGCCCCCCACCTATATTTAAGGGTGCCCCACCAAACAGAACCCTATAAATACACGCAAAAAATAACAAAAATGCTAGCACTACATGCATGTCAGTGAATGTGGGTTGTTCATATTGAAATCTGGGCCGTTTGGCTTAATCTAGGTTAATTCCAGAGCTTCATTATCGTCATCATCATAACCTTTTTTCAACTAATTAAGATAGGCTAGTTCTAGAGTTTATTAATTTGAAATTGGCCTATTTAACTCTGATACAGACTTTTGCCTCTCACAACTTATTGGGCCGCAATGACCTTTTGATATTTATTTGAAACTTAGAGTTTCTCTTGGCCATGAGCATTGGTCATGTTGATCCACTTTGGGCCAATTAGAAAGGTATTTAGCACGGTTGGTTGGAAACAAGCGTTGCTCCAAGTTAGTTTAGACATCGGTCAAGTATCTTTGGGTTGCTTTTGGTTATTTTTTAGAGAAATTATCAGAAATATAACTTAATTTTTGTCTAATTGGAAAAAAAAAAAAAACCTAACTTTTGTAAACCTCGTTCACACCTTTTTTTCTCAATTTTGATATATTTTTTTATCAAAATTATCTTCACGGTAGTCGTATTATTATGAAGGCTCTATCATTATGGTACTTTAAGTAATGTAATGTGGTAGTATTACGGTAATATGACTATCGTAAAAGCTATTTCGGTTAAAAAAAAAGTCCTAATTGAGGAAAAAGGGTGTAGATGAAGTTTATGAAAACGGAAGGCTTTTTTTTCCAATTAGAAAAAAATTAAAGTATAGTTCTAATAATTTCCCAATTTTTTAAGGTGATTCAAAACCACCTAAACAGATTTCCCAATTTTAAAGGTGTCAGTGGATGGTGTCAGCATGATTAGAAACCACAACATGGTAACTACGTACAACAGTGCTACCACCACAACCCAAGCCCTTTCCTATATAGATTGTTTTCAAAACACACGAATTCGATGTTTGATTTTCTAAACATATTTTTAACAGAGGTCATTTTGGGTTTGGGATTCAAAGCTCAAGTGTCTTAAATGAGGCTACTTACCAAAATGCTTTGTTATGGGTTCCAATTTGAGGCAAGATTTTGACTCAAATGATTTCAAATTGCCACAATGTCTTTACTTTTTCACCATTATGTATTCGGAATAAGGGCAATTTGTCCAAATTTCTAAAAAAAAATATTGAAGAGGTACCGTTATAGAAGAATTTTTGGAATTGTTGCGATGCGCAAACCATCCCAAAAGATATTTTATTTTGGTTCCACCTTGAATAATTTATGTGCATATCCCTTTAATTTACCATTGTTTGAAAAGTTCTCTAAAAAACTGAACAATTACGTTCATACCTATTTGTCTTCTTTTTTTCCCAAACCGCCCTTACTTTGGGTTCTCAAAATCGTCAGTCTCGATGGCAATGAGCAGGCTTATTGTATGTAAATAAAACTTAAGATTAGACAACTTTAGATCTTGAAATCCGAAGTTTATTGTAGCCTCCAGCACGAAAACTTTGGATTTTTTTAAACTCAAAGTTTAGAGTACATCAAATTTTCCAAGATTCGCATTATTTTTAAGTTTTATAACCACTCAAGAAGAGGTCCAAGTGCTTTATCCCAAGTGTAAACGTATCCTCGAGATTCAAAGTAGGGGTAGTATTGTCATTTAAAAAAGTAAAAGTTAAATACAAATATTATAACATAAAAAATTCAAGAGTTTCTTAAATAAGGGAACTTTAGGAGGACATGTGAATTGCTCTTAAAATTATTGATGATGAAAAGTTTCATTTATCTATGGATGAGGTTTCATTTTCCTTTATTCTGTTTATTTCATTGTATGAGCTTTGAGGTGGTTCAAATTTGACCATTTCAACGATTTTTAATAAAAAATGGGTGTGGTTTCAATAAGGTTGCAATTTTGATCATAACATACAATTTTGATGTAAAATATTTTTAGGATTATCTTAAAAACTATTTTCATATCTAATTATAAAATTTTAAACTCTAAAAATGGTTAAAATCAAGTGGATATATAAACATACGAAATTTTAAAAAATAGATGGTTTAGATAATTTGTTGTAAGAATCACTATTTCTAGGATTCAAAATCTTTTTTTCTTTTATAATCATATATCTCGATGTCGAGATGCTCAATTAGAGGGTTTTTTAATATTAAAATAAATTTTTCCAATAAATTTTTTAGGCGCATCCGTAAACTTTTTCCAACAAAAATATATATCGAACACTCATTGAAAGGGTATTTGTGTCATTTTCGAAATTTCCCGGAAAAAGAAAATGTCAAACCCAGACGCACGTGCAGTTTTCAAATATTCCCGGTAAAAAAATAATCAAACATTGAATCTGGATGAATGGGAGATGGGCCTCGCGTCGCTTTCATTACAGTGGGAAAGTACAGAAAACAAACAAATCCAAGCTTTCTTCTGTTACGTATCCATGGCTTCCTTCCTGTTTCTTACCTTTGCTGTAGAGAGAAGAGAGAGCATTTGTTCACTTTTGTGGACTTTCTATGCCTTTTTTTGGGCTGGAGGGCGGCTGAACGCTTGAGTTTTTTTTTTTTAGGGTTTAGTGACGCTTGTCTTCTCCCTCCGCCGATTCTTACTGTTCAATTTCTCTCGCTGTTAAATTTCTGGGGCTAATTTCTAGGTGTCATTTTGGGGAGGGCCAGAGCACAGAGAGGCTTTTGAGTTAAGCTCGTTTTCTTCTCTGTGTTCCTGAACTTTGAAGGTAAGTGCCTCAAATGAACGGTATCATTTTTATTTTCTTTTCTCTTATTTTTTTAATGCCAGTGATTCTTTCTTTATCTCTCTCTCTTTCTCAATTATTATCAATATTTACGTCTATTACCTGTATGCTTCAATTTGCTCTCTGTTTAAATCTCTCTCTAACCTGTTGGATCATGAGGAGCATTTGTTTTGTGATATTGAAGAGGATATGTGAGTTTTGACAATTTTGATTATGGAGTGTTTTGATTGATTCTTTGATGTTCCTTGCGTTTCCTTAGGGTTGAGAACCTCCTATTTGATTGTCAATTCCTTTAGTAATAAGATCTCTTTTTGTTGAATTAACTGATCCTCTTGCTTTCACCAACTTGTTGAATTGATGTAATTGTTTTATAAGCACCGTATGCTCATTAGAATCATATGCTGTTCACTTATTGAATCTGTGGAATTACTTAGTATCCGAACAGAATTCCTCAAGAATTAATTGATGTGGTAGCTGAGGCTGCCAATGGGCCGAACCAAATATACAGGCCCAGTCTTAAACTTTTGGGCACAGAAACAAACTGCAACTTGCGGCTTTGACCTAACCTAAATTACTCTTTTTTTTTGGGGTTCCTACCTATGGTAGGAATGAAACTCAAGAGATCATGCTAGGGTGACCCACCATCCTGAAGTACTCAGTTGGAGCCCGAACCCTGCCTGATCAAATCTTGCTGGGCCTGGGCCTAATTTTGTGTATATATATATATATATATATAATTTTTCTTTTGGTGCTGGGCTAGAGCTTGCCCAAGCCTGGCTCAAAATTGTTCGAGCCTAACAGTCCTCTTCCCTGGGCCACTCCTGTGGGGCCTTAGAGTGTAGCCCATATCTGGTCAAAGCCAAAGTGCGGCCCAGTTGGCAGCCCTCACTGTGACAATCAAGATTGCAAGTTTATCATCAACTCAGTTGGCACTAGATTTTTGGGAAACTTTGTTTTTTTTTTTTTAATAAGTAAATTTTTGGGACAGTTAGGTTCAATAAATTGCATGAATTGGCCTCTAGATGAATTTGAACCCCATGGCTCACTGACTGCATTTAAGTCCTACCACTACAAGATCAGGCTTACAAATTTATTAATAATAACATGATAACATACTACAAGATCGTTTACCCTTCATACAAAAAGGTCATGATCACCTCTAGCTATCAAATGTGAAATAAGGCAGCTAGGGGTGTGTCACATTTTTGGCACAAGGTTTGAGAAACATTTCTCAAACTTTGCTTGCAGTCAATGGCATGCGTCCAACATCTCAAGTTCACATATGGTGACCAAGGGTGATTGTGACATTCTTTAACAAAGATAAATGGTCTTATTATATACTTTCTCATGACGTCTATGTCCTTAAACATGAATCTACCTATATTTTAATAGATATAAGGGGAACACTCAATCGACTGAACAAATTGTCTACTCGACATGCTTGATATGATGGAATCACACCCTTCTTGGGAAACTGGGGAAATGACGAAACAAGTCTCAGTAAGAGCCGCAACAACACGAAGTCACAAACATAACTGTGCAGCAACAGACCTGGGCGTTCATACTCCTAGCATTTCTCACCAGTCATTTGCTTCCATTGTAGAGTGAGTAGTTGACCATTTCTTAAGGGAAAGTGCATGCTAAGGTTCTCTAAGCAAGTACAAATGGGTAAACAGAAAAATAAGAAAAATAAAAGTAAAACTTTAGGGTCTACTTGAACTACGGGAGTTATCCATTCCTTTCTAATAATTTCATTTATTTCTAAGATTTTAATTGATCTCTGACTTTTGGATTCACTGACTACGTTATTATGATGACTTTTGGGATACTGATGGTCATATGCATACCCATGTTTATTTGAAGCCTAAATTAACGATGCAGAGCAATCAATATTGGCCATTATTAAATAAAAAGATTGCTAGTAATTAAATGAGCAAAATTGGGATTCAACCAAAGTATATTTAAATTTTCATAGGTCTTCATGTCCAAATCGGCTGCAATTTGAGTCAGGAGAACTTGTAAGATGACTTATGCTCATTTATACGATTCTAAGTCATGGCTTATTTTAACATATTACATGGAAAATCTGTCTGCTTCATCATAGTGTGCGTGCCATGTTTATTTTTTTGATGATTCTAATAAGCTATGCAATGACGGATCTGAAGCATTTCTATTTCTTGCAGAGTTGTTTTAAGTTGCATTTTGGAAAGTGCTTCTGGCTTTAGAGGGGCAGCTAATGGTTCACGTAACTATGACTTTTTGCTGCCTTGGTGGGTTCTTGGCAGGAACAAGGGACACAACTCAAACAGTAGATGGTATGGAAAGTGTTAAACAGTTGTGCTTGTCTAAGTGATGTTGAATGCACTATTTAAGTACCATCTGTGCTGTTATGGTTTTACAATTGTTTCATTTTTCTGAATTGCAATTAGCAATGATGAATTTTCAGGATTTGAGACTTGAATTAGTGTTGTTGCCTCTTTGTAGTAGCTAAGACAAGTTTCTTGATAAATCATCAGTCTGAGCGTAGTGTTCACTTCAACAACCGCTCTTAATTTCTACTTTGTAAAAATTTGGTGGAAAGTGCCATGGTAGTGGGTTCTACTCTAGGTATATCATACTTCGGTAAACACAAGTTAGTCCTCGAAGCTTGAGTTTGCTGATTCTCTAGGTTAAATTCCATCTCATGGTCGGGAGCATACATACTAGACCTTCAACACCAAGTTCTATTACTTCATTCATTAATTGCTGACAGGCTTATACATTTTAGGGTCTAGCCCCATTTGGCACCTGATTCATTGTTCGAGTAGTAGCCACATCAAAGGAATGTCAGCATATGAAATCTTGTACCAGTGGATGCCATGACCTTGACATTAGAATCCAGAACTTTGTGCATGCAGTTTGTTTTTTACTTAAAGAATTTTTTTAAAAGTTCTTATGTAGAGTTTGTTTCTTGTGGTGAACTTCTAGACGGAGGTTATGCGTTCAACCTTTAGTTGATGGGTTAAAAATTTGAATACGTTCTTTACTACTTGAATGGGAGGCATAATGTTAAAGTTGGACCCAACCTAATTGACTACTGTTACATTTTACAACTTGAGCGGTGTGATTTCCGTGAGTGGGACGTATACAATGTTAAGGTAGGACCCAGTCTATGAAACTATCATGGCATCTTAGTTGAAAGTATAATAAATGATGACTGAAAAAATGGAAATTCTTCGTAGTAATTTATTGAGATTTATATGTTTTCTTATTTGTGCTAGTATATAAATTTACATAAGGAACAAATCATAAGTTTGATTATGTCAATATCCATGCATGAGGTAATTCATTTTATTCACTTTGTTCTTTTACTGTTAGGCACTTACCATCTTCTATATTATTTATTTCTTCTTGGCCAGGACTTTTATCTCCCAAGAATATCAAGCTATTTTCCTACATTGAACTGAGGTCTGCCACAAAGAACTTTCATCCAAGTAATAGGATTGGTCGAGGTGGCTTTGGAACAGTCTATAGGGTATGGTTAGTTGCTAGCTCTTCTAATGCACAAGTTCTCATTCTTTCATGTTGTGGGGAAATATACTATGCTACAATAAACATACTGTATGGATCATACCCACCATACTTGATTAAATCTCCTTTGATACTTGGGGTAATGATGTTTTTTTTTTTTTTTGGGGGGGGGGGGGGGGGGAGGGGGTGGTCATTGGTTGTGCTGAATACATTTTGAGAGCAAGAAATTGCACTAAACTACAGGAAGTTAGGAGCTGCCAAGAAAGCTTACGCTGGAGAGGTTAGGTTGGTTTTTCTGTACAGAGGCAGAAGAAGAGGTGAACCATTATATGGACCATTCTTTTTCTTGAGATCATTATCTTGGCACTTAATAGTGGAAAGGGATTCCCTTGTTTTCAATAGATAGATTGTCAAGGCATTGCATTGCCCTTGGAGGATTGCAAATCTAACAGTGATGTTAGCTGTATACATACAGACAAGGAAGACAACTGAATGATTCACGTGCTGGTAAAATTTCAGTGGATTTGAGTGTACGATTTTCTTTTCTGGTTGCAATGAGCCGACAGCTATGACCCTTTTATACTTTTCTTTGTCGGCAAAAAAGCATAGATATGCTTTCATAAGGCATGCATGCACTTATTAGTTATGATCACTCTGTATTTATATACAGATAATCATTTAGGTCCCAATTTTTAACTTCTAATAAAAGAGGAATTCATTTTTGGTTACTAAATTCTTCAATTTAAGTGGGACGGTTGGATTTTTTCTTCATTTAGTCCTAAGTTCCAAACCAAACTACTCATAGAATCATGTTTCTAAAAAGGGCAAAAAGGACTAGTTGCAGAATTCAGAATTTTCTGGAAATGGCACAGTTATCTTAATAATTTTCCAAATAAATAGGAATTTATTTTCTGGCTTGTCTTGTTATAGGATAATGAACAAGTCAGGTTTTGCACGGGATAAATCATTGTAGTTCATAGGCATGTTCATTTGGGAAACATAAACACTTACAGCTCTTAAAATCCATTATTAAAGGCTCGTATATTGTCTTCTGAAGAAGGAAAATTGATGGCCTGTATATTTGATGCTTTCTCTAGTCCTCCTCATGGATACTAGACGTTACTTGCATAAGTTATATTTCTAATTCCTGTCATTTCCAAATGCAGGGAACTCTAAGGGATGGGACAGAAGTTGCTGTGAAATCACTATCTGCTGAATCTAAGCAAGGAGTTCACGAATTCTTAACCGAGATCGATATGATTGCTGATGTTAGACATCCAAACCTGGTCACTTTGATTGGCTGCTGTGTTCAAGGGAACCACAGGATTTTAGTCTATGAATACGTGGAAAACAACAGTCTTGCATATGCGTTACTAGGTAACAATGTGTGCAATTGACTACCATGTTAGAGCCAGTGTTACTGTGATACTATCTCTTTGCTGGTTTTGTGTGTCGACATATTCAGTCTCCAACATGTGTCGACGCCTGGGTATATAAGGAGTTAAATAAAAAACTGGGGGGAGCCATGCTAGAGCTACAACTCAAGCCTTCTGAACCGACTTTCCAATCCTCTACCACGGCCCCATCCACTTTAAATGTGCTAGATAAATGGAAATTATATTATGTATATAAGAAAATATAATATTTTATTTGTAAATAATAATAGCATGGATGTGCCCAGCCATATTGGCTTTTTAAGCCAATTTGCTAGACACCTTTGACAATAGTAGGGATCGAGTTGGTGTTCACGTAACACTGTTTTGAGAGTTCTCAACAAATTAAGAGGAAAACACAGGCATCGACATAATTCTATTTTGCAGGACCGGAGAATAAAAGGATCGAGCTAGACTGGAATAGAAGATCTGCAATTTGTATGGGCACTGCTAATGGTCTTGCTTTCCTTCACGAAGAACTTGAACCACATATAGTGCACAGAGACATTAAAGCTAGTAATATTCTCCTCGACAAGGACTTGCTCCCTAAAATTGGAGATTTTGGTCTGGCAAAGCTTTTCCCAAATAATATTACTCACATAAGTACAAGAGTAGCAGGAACAGTGTAAGTAGATTATCTTGTTGTGTGACTCAATCTTAATTTCAAGCATCTGTATACTTACATCTCTGTTTTATTCCTTTTCTTTTCTCTGGAGCTTGTTTTCTTTGATTGATAGTAGACTTTGATTGTTATCCATGCCCTTAATTCTATCCATTGGATTTCTTTCTAACTTTCAGAAGGGAAAATTAAATTTTGAAACACGTGGGGATTCTTTATAGCATTATGTGTACATAGATTTGTAACATATTAAGATTTTCTCCTCTTAGAATCTTCTGTCTATCTATTGGAATCTATTAGAAAGTTATTAGTCACTTGGTCAGCCCTATTCATTTATTCAACTTTCAGAATCATACTTGTGATGTTTGTGAAGAATTTATTGCTGAAGTGGAGAGAAACCTCAGAATTACATTGGAAGGTTAACCATTTTGTATATTCAGTTGGATCAATGAATTCAAATATTTTCCTTCAAAAACTTGCAAGTATAATTTAGTAATTTTCATAAGATTTTAAAAAATTCTAAGCATTGGCGTAGACACTTGTTTAGTTCTCATTTTCAAGACATACATCAAGGAGCTATAACACCTTGGTGTGTTGGAAGCCTTATTATGTAAGAACTTATAATTTAGAATGATACCCTACCCATGTGTGGTGGTCTCATCACAAGATGTTACCTTATCTTTAAATTTAGGTAGGCATTATTAACTGAAACATGCAAGTCACTATATTCATATTGAAAATAATCCTTGATATCAACATTTTTATTTTACCTTTAGTTATTGACATTTCACCAGTTTGTTGAGGTTGATAATTTTGGAGAGATGCTATTTTCCAGATTCTCTAATCCCCGTCACCTTTCTACTTGTCACTCTAGATGCTAGTTGAGTGCTATGACCATTTAGTATAAATTATGATCAATGTAGTGCGAACCTATAAGCTTTTGCTTTGGTGGAGCTAGAACCGTGGACTATGCTTAACTGGATCTATTTGCAGTGGTTACTTGGCACCAGAATATGCGATGCGCGGTCAGCTAACAAAGAAAGCTGATGTCTATAGCTTTGGAATCCTTATACTTGAAATCATTAGTGGAAGAAGCAGTGCAAAGGCAACCTGGTCAGCAATGCAGAAATTCCTCCTTGAGTGGGTAAGTTCTTCAAGTTTGTCCATCATGATAATATCTGATCATATTCAATTATTCATAGTGATTCATCGGCATTTATGTTAGAATGATATAGATACATAAGTCCACGACTTACTTGTAGAGATGCTTTCCATTCGCTTATTTAACTATTCGCAATAACCATCACTCTTTGGCAACATTCTTGCAAAATTTTGTGTATAGACATGGCAATTGTATGAAGAAGGAAGATTGTTAGAGCTAGTTGATCCAGAGCTCGAAGAGTACCCAGAAGAAGAGGTCCTCAGATTCATCAAAGTCGCTCTCTTTTGCACACAAGCTGCCTGTAAACAGAGGCCCGACATGAAGCAAGTGGTGACCATGCTCTCTAGCCATACTCGTCTTAACGAGAAGATTCTCATGGCCCCGGGCCTGGTCAAAGACTTGATGGGTATCAAAGGAGATTTCAGACCTGCAAATTCCAGTAATTCGGAAACCCCCATCCCCTCTACTTCCTCTGCTAAATCTGCAACTAATCTCCTCAGCTCTCCAATGAGCTTTACTGAGATAATGCCTAGGTGATCATGGGAAGTAGTAAGGTGATAATGTATTCATATTGTTGTTACTATAAAGGGGAATGTTTGTGGCGATGGAGAAATAATTATTAGAAGTTCAACTAGAGAATGATACTTTTATATGTCTCCATTTAGATTATGGGATTGTCTACAAAGAGACCATTTATCATTTGTACATAGATGTCACAATTATTCTTGTCCCTTCAATTTCAAAATGTGTGATCATAAAAGTGTGATTGATAGATACAAAATTCCCAACAAATAAATAAATTTCGGACTTCATGACTCACCCCAAACCATACAATTTGACATCTAATGAGTGTAATGTTTATAACTTCCATGTACAAAAGATAAATAATCTCCTTGTAGATAATCCCTTGAATTATTGGTGCAAGAAGAGACCCTTCAAAGCATAGAGGGGAACACATTATGTTCCCTTTCAAAACTTAAGTCTTGTATCTATTGTTAAAGAGATGATTGGTTAAAGGGAAAATTTTGAATTCCGGACTGCCAATGCTTTGATTTGTATATAGTGTGGTATTGAGTTGAATAAAAATTTGTGTTATTTGTTATGTACAACCGAGCCAGCTTTGTCGTGAAATTTTTTTAATAAAAAGAACTTAACCATCATTATTTCATAGACAAATATTATCCGACGCTGACCACCTAGCTTTGAGCCGATTCCTATCCCCTCGATTCTCTTTCTATACTTGTAAATATTTCGATGGATATTATTGAGAAAAACCCAAGGGACTGCCCTAGCCCATCCTCACCTATTTTGGGGACTTTAGGCACATTTTGTTTGTCCTAAGGCCCTGATGAAAATGCCAATAAAAATAATTTTAAAAAAGAACACCAGAAAAAGGTCTTTCAGACTCAACAACGCAAGCCATCAGCTTGATCCAGATCTGTAAGAACTCAAGCCTTAGAAGGAGAGAGAGAGAGAGAGTCACCACAAATCCTAACATATCACTAATTATAGGGTTATAATCATTGACATCATATGAAAGGATTATGTTATTGTTGTTAGAAGAATCCACATAGCATCCCTAAATAGTTGCAAGAAAATTAAAGTGTATCCTTCCAAACCTAAGGAACACAAGCTACTCTAAAACGAACCTTTCTAATCCCATCAGTGCAACTGCAAGTAAAACCATTGTAAAAACAAAAAAAGCTCCGCATCGCCAAGAGCACCAAAAAACAAAAAAATCTGTTCTTATTCACTACGAGTAGCACTAAACCCTAGACTGAAATATGAGAAGGCCAGGAAAAAACAAAGGCACTTCCAAAAACCAAAATATCAAAAAAAAAAAAAAAGATAAAAAAAGGGCCTGTCTACAATGAGACCGATGCTTTCTTACATAAAGGTCATTAACACGCCAAACTGTGAGATGTAAAATTGGATAATTGGCCTCAGAATTCTAGAGTACTCAAAGGTACCCACTTAGCTGTCCAATTTCACACCTGACAACGAAAGGGTGATTGTGAACTTTTTGCATCGAAGATACATGGTCCTATTGTATACTTTCCCGAAAAGAATGGTAGAAAATACGTGTAACGAAGTGGACTTCTCCTCAAGCACCAGCTTCAGGCTCAGAAGGGGCATCTTGCATGACATCCTCGACTTTAGGGGCTCTGCGAGCTGCTTGTGATGGATTGGGATCGGCCTTCTTAGGAGCGGGCTTAGGCTTGGGCTTATTGGGCTCAGGTTCAGGCTCCTTAGTTGGGACCTCTTCATTGGGCTTTGCAGCTTCAGTGGGTGTTGCAGCATCTTCAGGCTTAGGCTCGGGTGGTGGGGAAGGAGGGATCATGTGGGGTGGAGGGGTGTGCTTGAGCTTCAATAGGATGTGACGCATCCTCGAAAGGTCAGTAGGCCTGCCGGGCTTGGGCCCCTGAACCACGACAATGGAAGGCTTCCTCTCTTGCTCCTTCTTACCCCTCCTCTTCTCAATGCTTGAGATCTCGTGGGGGACAAGCTCTGCAATTGCCTTCCAATACTGCTTGTCTGCATTCGCATGGAACTTCTCCTGATTTGCTAGAAAGAGCTGGACAAAAACAATGCAAGAAATTGTTCAATCCAAGCAATATTTACATAACAAGGTCCTGAATTACATAGACATGGATATGAGTGTTAGCATTTTAAATTTATAAGTGTAAAAAATGTGAATATCAAAATTGGTCCAGACAATACATCCATTCACCATTTAAAGAAGTGAGACCCATGCAGTCCCTGGATGGAAGTCTTAACAAGGAGTTCATGTTTTCCCTTTTCTCAGATATTATTATAGGAAGTCACAATCACCCTAGTAATCAAATGTGAAATTGGGTAGCTAGAACTGTGTCATTTCCCTACATAAAGCTCGAAAAACATTTTCACACTGTTTGTGCAGTCCATGGTAAACTACCAGATGCCTGATTACCTATCTAATTGCTAATGGTGAATGTGAGCTTCTTGTACCAAAGATAAATAGTTTCATCATATACTTTTTCTATTATTATTCCAAGACTTGTATATAGACCGTTAAGGCCCATCTTATGATGCAGATTATCCCCAAAGAACACTATGACAGGACAGATAACTCATGAGTTAATAAATTTTCTGCCTTCACCTTCTCTCTCTCGCGATTGTTGATCTTGTTGGTTTCGCAGTTAACCTTCCTCTTCTCATAGAATTCCCGTTTGTATTCATCAGCTTGGGTAATTATTTCATTCAGCAATTCCTTTTCCCTTGCCTCTTTCTCTTGAAGCTGGATGGCATTCTGTCTGCACGAGTATAAATTATTAGTATCCCATTTCATTAGTAGGAAACTGCAAGCTTCTCAGGAAGATTTATAAACTAAAAATGAAGCATGAAGTGCCATGAACTATTTATAATACACAAATCAAACAAAGTATTTTGTAACATCTTTCAACCGTTTGGATGTATTAATTAATGTTGTAAAAAGTACTAGGTGTCACCTAGGCAGACAAGGGGAGTATATCAGTCAGTATATATGTATATAAGACATACAGCTATGCTCATATACTGTGTACAATGCCACATATATATATAATGTATGTGGCCAAACAAATAAATTTTATATTTTATAGTAAGTGTATGTACAGTCAAATGAACATTAAAAAAGGAAACGGAAAAAACCAAAGTTTAAAAGAAATCAATCCATTTCATACCATTTTTTTAAAAAAAATAAGTCAGTCAAAATCCCCCTTGTAACCTCTCTTGATATTTCACAATAATCAAATTAGAAAATTTTAGACTTAAAAATGATTTCTCAAACTTCAGTTTTTTATTTTATTTTAAAGATTTAAAAAAGTTGACTTTTTTTTTTTTTTCTCAAAAAAGAGGAACAAAAACAACATTACTTAAGGAGCAATAGGGAGGGGAGGTTAAAACTCCCCCAATTGTCTAACCCTATTAACATCGGGAAAATACCATATTGCCCATGGAATGGGCCTTAGGCAAGGCCCTTGAGGCACCTGATGAGGCCGCATTTCTAAAAGAATGGTATTCATGTTCTGCCTAAATCTACCCACGATAGGCAGCATCATTGAGAACAGTAAACCATGTCAAAGTTCGACAACCTTAGAGATCATGACAGCTTTCGAGGTTAAGTCACTTAACTTAGTGTATAATATACAAGGGCCACGGTTTCATGGTCTCCTCCCATCCCAAACACAAAAAATAATAGGGATTGTATACAATGAGACCATTTACCTTTGATGCAAAATGGCCACAATTACTTACAACCATCCGATGTGAAATTTGATAGCTTGGATATGTCACAAAGTTTGAGAAAATTTCTTTTGAAGTTTAAGCTTGGCCAATGGAATAATTGCAGCCACCCAATTTCATCCAATGGTCAAGATTCATGTGACCACTTTTTACCAAAGGTAAATAGTCTCATTCTATATTTTCCCAAAATAAAAACCTCTCTAAAATAAAAAAGTATCGTTTTTTGTAGTAACAAAAAGGACTCATGATTTTTCTTCATAAAAAAGAAAAAAAGAGGACCCATAATAGCCTCTGGTCGTGGATTCAAATCTTATCAGACCCTGATTCCCCTAAAACAAAAGGCATCATGATACATAATACCTTCTCAATGGGAAGGTGAGAATAATGAGGCTCTTCAGCAGGACTTAATCTATAGGATCAGTGGTCTTTTAGGCTACTCAAGTTTCAAATTTTCAATTTGTATGGTGCCGTATTTCACCTTTTTTTGTAACACTTTCGATAATAACTTTGTTTTGATTCCAACATCTTTTATTCTGAGAAAAGGTGAAATTTCATTGATGAACACAAACTGCAATTCTTATCCTTTTCATGGCTCATAAAAATACAATAACTGTAACAATCAAATCGAAGTCTTCCCACTTCCACCCATGCTCTACTCCCATTACAGGCATGAAAACAGTTATAATTCAGAAAAAATTATAAGTAGATTTCCCGACCACCTCAGAATCAGTCCCGCCTATAATTCTCTTTCTATAATTCTCTTCCATAATAGAAGGCGTTGAAGAATAATTTCATACAGTGTTAAGTTATGCCAGAAAAAAAAGGTAAATGAAAAAGAGATAGATGACAATAGACTCCCATGGATGAAATGGCAAATGGATTTCACCATCTTGTGCTCTATAGGCATCTGAAACACAACATCAAAGTTGTCCAATGTGAGGCTCCAATCAAAATTCAGCCCTTGTAGCTACATAGCCTATGGATGCGAACCAGTCGTCATTTTTGTTCTCTTCAATGCCCTATATTTATTTTCTTTCCAGATATATGTTAATTAAAAATCGGCTTATTAAATGGTCAAGCTGCCCAGCTAGGATAAGTCCTAGATGTGGTTTCGATGTAGTATAATCTGGATCATACCACTAACCAAAACTACAAATGATTCATCCAAACCAAACCACTAAGGTCCAGGTCCAGCTCCCACATCCAGAACCATTTCTGAATATTCACCCCTCAAATTGACCAGAACTTAAATCTCTCTCAGTTTCATCAATGTTTCATAAATAGTAATAGTTTCATCCTGAATCTAATATGTGGACTTCTTTTCTAACTTCCTCTATTCACAGAATTTCATGCTCCACTCTCGTTTTCAAAGCACAGAATCCAGTAATTAATTTTGACATTTAATAACGCAACTCCTAAAAAACGTCACAGGATATAATAATCACATCCCACATTTTCAAAAAAAACAAGAACCCGTCAACAAACGAAACAAAAATCAAGGAACCCAACTCCTAGAAAGCGGGAAAAAAACACAAAAGTACAAAACGAAAATTTCAAAACCAAGAAGACACGATTAACAAGCAAACTCAAATCAGCAAACCTAATTATTCAAGAGATGGAGGGAAAGAGATGTTACCGTTTCCATTCGCGAAGAATAAAACCTTCCTCAGGCTGCATTTCAGTGGGTGGAGGAAGAACTGGCCCATCAGAAACAAAGACCCCATCAGAGTAATCCCCACTCCCATAAACATTCCCATTCGAATCCGACATTTCCTGAAACCCCGAATACTCCGAAGCCTCGTGGTGATGACCCTCCGAATGGTAACCATAAGAAGAATGGTGAATGGGAGGAGGAGAAGACGGGTTCTCTAATGAGCTTTCAACGGGGAGCTCATCATCACCATAGGTTCCGTGATACTCAAGTGGGAGATCAGTGGAATCCTTGGAATCGTCTGCAAAAGTGGGGAAAGAGGAGGAATTGTAGCGCTGAGACGGAAGGCGGGGGTCGTAGCCAATGTAGCCATCATCATCGAATGGGCGAGATGAAGCCCTAGGCTCCTCCCCATCATGGCTGAAAGTGTCGAATCCGGACATGTTTCAGGAGAGACAAACACGGTAACAATGTCGAGAAAGGATCCAAACGAGAGATAGAGAGAGGATGGAACGGAGGGATGGATCAGAGGGACTTTGAGAGATAGATAATGGATCAGAGTGCAAGGGAGAGAGAATGGCGAATCAGGTCGATTTTAGAGAGAGAAAGAGAAATGATGAAATGAATGGAAAGACGGATCAGAGTGCAAGGGAGAGAGAATGGTGAATCAGGCTGATTTTAGAGAGAGAAAGAGAAATGATGAAATCAAGTGCGTCTTAGAGAGAGAGAGAGAGAAAGCTGGATCAGAGTGGTTTGAAGAGAGGGAAACTCTGGATCAAGGAGCTGGTCTTCAAAATGGGAGAGATAAGATAGGCCCCTCGTCCTTTATATCGATGAAATGACGATAATGCGGCCGCTCTTTCGTGTTAATGACCAGGAAAAACTCCAGCTTCTCCGACCATCCAAAAACCGTTCTTTCCTTTCGTTTCTTTAGAAAAATGGTTATAAAAACAAAATAGGATTTTAAGTTCTAAAAATAATATATATTGTAATGAAATATCTATACGGTCTATTTCTCCCCACAAATAAGTGTTCATACATCTATATGCAATACATGTTTTTTTTTTAAGTTTCAAATCTTATTTTCAGTGTTAGAAATTGATTTTAGATCTATTATGGAGATTTTCATTATCGAAAGTGCTTTCCAGACGAAGATTTAAATGCAGGTTGTAATTTTTGGATAAGCTTTCTATGCTTCTTCTACAGCATAAAAGTTCTATTTTCCTTTTTATCCAACCGTCCATTCTGAATAGAGGGTTAAGATTGCCTCAATCACAATATTACGTCTTTATACTATTTTATTTTTAATTTTTTTTCTATAAACTATTTTGACACCAAATTTTGGATGTCCATTTCTCTATTAAACTTGCATTAAAAAATATATATATATAAAATATTTTCAATAAAATAAAATGATCAAAATATTTTATCAAAAAATTGTTTAAAATATTTTATCGAAAAATTATTTTTAATATTTTTTACAGGTGCGTCCCAATGAGAAGATGACATGTTCCAAATTTCATATTCATACAATTTGTATTAAAAAAACCAAAAATAAAATACTTTGAGACATCGGATCTAAGATCAAACGATGAGCGACTCTCTTGATCAAAATTGGACAGCTGAATGGTAGGGAGAGGATAGAACTTGTATACTGTAGGAGAAGCATGGAAACTTTTTCCTTATTTTTTTTTAATAAAACTTAGAACTTACAAGAACTTCAAGACACCCAAAAGAAGAAGAAAGTTCTCTTTTTTTTTATTGGACATGGTTTTGCCTGGGACTTTCATGTAAAAATGAGTCCCCTCTTAAAATTGTATTTTTTAGATGGATTTTGGATCTACTTTTTAGAAATATATAATCTCTACCATAGATATCACTAATATGCAAACAAACAAATATTTTTAAAAAATGAAAATAACATTTTTATAAAAAAAAATATTTAGCCCATTTATCATAATATTTTTCTGAGGGACCACCTATTGGAATCCATCTTCAAGATGGATGTTTTATGATACGGGAAACCTAATTGTAGGAACGAGTCCCCCATCTCCCGATTCATTATTCTCATGCAACAATTTTCCTTTTTTTTTTTTTTTTTTTTTTTTTTTTTTTTGAGCTTTGGAAGGAAAAGCTTTTGTTTGTCATTGTGGCCTCCTTTCAAAATCCAAATCCATTTTATGAATGGATCTTGACTATAATCATGATTTTGGGGAAAAAGGAATTAAAATTTTATAAATATATAATTTTAAAAAAATGAAAAATGTGGTCCAGAAATAATTTAAAAATAAAATAAATAATTTATTTTAAATTTTAAAAATCATTATTTTTATAATACTCATAATGGTAGTAGGCGAGATTTCCAACCTCCTCATCTTTTCTGTTGTATAAAATCAATAATTGACCAATCGGGGATGCATCAAAATTAATTCCCTGTTTTCCCCTTTTTGCAACAACTGACTTTCCTGTGTTGAACAATGAAGACTTCCAGCTCTTTTCTTTATTGTTTTTGAAGTTTCTTTTGCTTTGCATATATTACAATTTCTAGTTTTGGTTATTACCTTAGAAGCAAACAAACATTAGAGCCTTATATGAGAACAATTTTTTTATTTTTTTAGAATTTGTCCTACACCAATGTACCAACCAACAATACAAGAGAAATGAAAATAATTTAATTTATTTGAAGTACCATGCACCTATTACATTAAATTACATCAAGCAAGTTGTTATTGGCTAATAGGGATACGCAAGTTAACTTTCAAAAACAAAGAATAATGTTTATCTTTATGGGAAAGCTTTTTAGGTTCTCCTTATAACATAGAAGTTCTATTTTTCCTCTTATCCAATCGTCTATTTTATAATGGAGGCTAAGATTGCCCCAATCACAATGTCATGTCTTTACACTATTTTATTTTTATTTTATTTTTTTATAAACTATTTTGACGCCAAATTTTGGATGTCCATTCCTCTATTAAACTTGCACTAATGAAAAATATAAAAAAATTATTTTCAATAAAATAAAATGATTAAAATACTCCTAAAAAGTTCAAGGGGTATTTTGATCATTATAGTTTATCAAAAAATTATTGTTAATATTTTTCTATCGGTGCACCCCAATGAGAAGATGGCACGTACCAAATTTCATATTCAAAAATTTGTATTAAAAAACTAAAAATAAAATACTTTGAGACGTCGGATTTAATATTAAACGGTGAGTGGCTCTCTTGATAAAAAATAGATGGCTAGATGGTAGGAGGAGGATAGAACTTCTATGCCGTAAGGGAACATAGAAAGCTTTTCCTATCTTTATTGTCTATCCAATTGGAAAGTATAGACTTGGAAATGTTTTAAAACACGAATCAAAGTTATATTACGCAAGATAAATGATGTAGAACTTTGTAACCTTATTTTCACAAAAAGTTGATGCCTTATACAAACTTTCATTGTCAAAGCCATTTCTCAAGAGCTAACGAATTTTGGTCTATCAATATGCTTTATTAAGGGTCATATTCCACTATCAGTCTATATTTTTTCTTACTACTTCTAACCATGTCTTTTTGGGCTTACCCTTTGCTTTTTTTTGGGCTTCCACTTCAACTAACTACCACCTCCTAACAAGTGTTGTACTGGGCTTTATATCAACTAACCTCTAAATATACATTTGCTTTTGAGTATGGTTTGTATAAGCTTAAGGCTCTAAAAAATCAAAGTAAGACGCACCTTCAAATAGTGTTAAAAGGTGTTTCCGTACTAGAAATATTGGTGATGGCCTGAAAATTTATTTTTCTTTAATTATAAAATTTACAGATTCAAAAATAGTGTGGATCAAGCAGATCTATGAGCACTTGAAAAGAAAATTGTTTCATGCGGCCAGGACTGTATTTCTACATTTACAGTCCCCAAGGTATAAGGCATCTATCTTAAAAATGGATGCAAATAGGTGGTCCATCTAAAAATAATTGAAACTACCGGTCCAAATGTTTTATTAATAAATTTTTTATTTGGGTACATTTTGTATAGAGCATAGGCTCTAAACAATCAAATTAGAACCTACCTGCAAATAGTATCGAGAAATGTGGTTTCAATGCAAGAAATCTTTGTGATATCCGTAAAATATATTTTCATCTTTATTTATAAAGTTTAAAGTTTCAAAAATAATGTAGATCGACATATCTATGAAAACTTTAAAATCTTGAAAATTGATGGTCTAAAAATATACTATTTCCAAAACTTGAAATCTATTTTTTTCGCATGTCCATTCATCTTGATGTCAAGAAGATCAATTTGAGCATCAAACCGACCTCTTCTAGTGAAAGTTTGAGGTAGGTTCTAATTTGATTATTTAGAGCTTCGGCTCTATATAAATTTTTCCCTTATTATTTTTAATTTTAAAAAATTATTTAGTTTTCATATTCATTATCTCCATATTAGATATTACATGTCTTTAAAAATTGGGTGCAGTTTGTATAGAGCCGAGGTTCTAAACAATCAAATTAGAGCCTACCTTCAGATCGTGTAGAGAAATGTGGTTTCAATATTGGAAATCTTGGACTAGCCTTAAAATATATTTTCATCTTTAATTATAAAATTTAAAGCTTAAAAAATAGTGTACATCGAGCAGAACTATAAAAACTTCAATAACTTAAAAATTGATGGCCCAAAAATACGTTACAAGATGCACTATTTCTAAAACTTAGAATCCATTTTTTTTTCAAGTCCACCCATCTTGATATTGAGATGATTAATTTGAGGATATTTGGACATCAAAAGAACCTCTACTAGTGAAAATTTTGAGGTAGGCTTTAATTTGATTGTTTAGAGCCTAGGCTCTATATAAACTTTTCCCTTAAAAATTAGGTAAAAAAACCCATCTAAAAAATAGATTTTTAAGCGGTGACTCATTTTTACATAGACTCATAGAAACCGTGTCCCACTTAAAAATCGTGATAATTGACAATCCATAAAATGCATTATGCACTATTTTTGAAGACTTGAAACCATTTTTTCTCATGTCTATATATCTTGGAATCAAGATGATCGATTTAAGGATTCTTGGCCATCGAATCAACTTCTTCTAGTGAAATTTTGATCCACGCCTTGTTTTGATTGTTTAGATCCTTGGCTTTATATAAACTTTTTACTTTGCTTTTTCATGTTAAAATATTTGTAATACTTGCTCAACCCTAAAATTTTTAGATATAACCTACTCAACCCACTAACAATCTACAAAAAAAAAAAATTACATTTGAAGTTGTAGCTTATACCAATTCTATCAGATTCGCTTCAGAGTCTTCTTCAATTTGATGAGAAAAATAAAGCAATTGGATACTTCAACCGATTTGAGAATTCAAACTTTTTTAAAAATTTAGTATAAATTTTATATATATATATATATATATATATATATATATATATATATATATATGGAAAGTGATCCTGTGGGCCAATGGGTTCACAAGAAAAAATAAGCCCAACGGCCCAGATTGAATCTGAACCGATCTGACGATCACAAATGTTTGATAGTATTGAAATTTTAAATTTTTTTTTCTACATATCCAAATCACTTGAAATTTTAAACATATGTTCTACTCATCAAGCCACACCTAATAAAAATATAAAAAAAAAACAATCCGTAAAATAAAAATTGACCAAAATACCTCCAAAACTTTACGGGGGTATTTTGATGAATTGTTTTCATGTAAAATATTTTTTTGATATTTTTCAAAAATTCACCTATTTTTTATAAATACACATCTAAAATTTTAAGTGATTTGAATTTGTAGAAAAAAAACTAAAATTCAAACACCTTCGAGCATCCGTGATCGACAGATCGACCCAGATTGAATCTGAATTGTTGAGCTCATTTTTACTTGTGAGCCCAATTGCTCACACGTTCATTTTCCTATATATATATATATATACAAATAATGAAAAAAACAATTATATAATTTTTTCTTTACTAGCCGAAGCATACCCAAAGCACTCTGAATCTGACTGAAGCAATAACACCAGGCTTCGCTTCTCTTCGATTTATGCCTAAAATCCGAAGGCTTCAGCATCGTCGACTGAAGCGACGCGAACTTGATAACATTGGCTTACACTAGCAGTGCCAAAAAAATCACACCTTAGATTGAACATGATTACCCAAATCTGATATGGTGATCAAGTTTTAGATGGTGATATCCAAGTGATCAAGAACTCACATGTTATTTTATTAAAACACTATTCATTTAGTTCAGCTACTCTACTCTAAATTGGATCCAAAAATTTAGGAAAAAATAGAAAATCACATTCAATGGGATTATGCTCAAAGGAGGATATACAGAATTTGTCCATGCGGAGGTTGCATATGTACAGGTTGGCCTCGCGGATCACAGAATGCGTTAATTGATGTATTTTACAAAAGAAAAGCATCAGGTAAAGGACAATTGAGGTGTTAAGAGGTTTTGTTTTTCCCATCCATGCCTCGAGGCCCTGAAACCTACAGAAATTTCAGCCAAAATGTCAAATGGCTGTAAAATGCATCCCTCTCTCTTTCTCAACTTAAAGGTATCAATGGAACTCTCTCTCTCTATCTCTCTAAGGTATCAATGAAACTCTCTCTCTCTGAACTCAAAGGTATCAATGAATCTCTCTCTCACTCTCTCTGAACTCAAAGGCATCAATGAAACTCTCTCCCTCTCTCTTGACTTTATAGAGACACTGGGATATGTGATGAAACTCTCTCCCTCTCTTTTGACTTTGTAGAGACACTGGGATATGTGATGAAACTCTCTCCCTCTCTCTTGCCTTTGTAGAGACACTGGGATATGTGATGTGGAAGATGTGATGCGGAAGGAAGAATGCTGAACCCAAAGATAAGTGTAAATTTCATTCCTCAAGCTAGCAAGACCCTGCATTTATGAAATGGAACTGAAAAATAATGTAAGAACACATATCAAAACGTGTTACATGAACCACAGGAAAGGTTCCTTCCAAATACTGCTACAACCCACCCAAGCCATATATTATCTGGGGGCAACTCAGAGAGAGAGAGAACCAGATGTCAATGGGTTATGACAGAGGAGAGGAGGGTGGGGGCTATGAGCATGAGAGAACGGTGGATAAAGACTTTCTTTTTTTTTTTTGGAGGGGGGAGGAGGGGAGAGGAAGGGGGGGGAGGAGTGAAGGGGGGGAGGGGAAGGGGGGGGAGGAGTGGAGGGGAGGAGGGGGGGGGGGGGGGGGAGGGGGTTGGGGAGGAGGGAGAATGTACAGAATCAGCACGCCACTAAGGCATTCTACACGATTCAATTACTTCACAAACAATTGCATGTGTATCCGGGGAAATCATGTTCAAAGTTAAATGGAATGCCTGAAAAAGAAGCAAGAAAACTGTGTCAGCCTCCAATGAATGGTTCATAACTCCATAACATTCATAAAGAAGGCAAAGAACATATTCAGATGAAAATAAAGTCCAGAAAAAAACATACCACAAATCTCTCCAAAACTGGTACGAGTGCTCTCAAATTATGCTCTGGGAGGCAACGGGCAATGGCTTCACGAGCATTCACACTATTCATAGTGACCAAGAAAAACCAAAACCCAAGCCATCAATCCTCTACTATAACTTACCAAGAAAAATATTGAAATAAAGCAACAAGTAAAAAAAGAAAATGAAGTCACGAGCTTCAAAGCATGAAACTTGAAAAGGCAAAAGCAAACCTTTCATTCGAGAGGAACGCAAGAAGCAAAGCTGCATATGCTTCCACAATCATCTTTTCGGCTTCACGCTCCCCTTGCAATATAGCAGCTTCATCATCCTGCACCAAATCAAATCCATCTCTAGGTTGACATTTAAAATATTTTAAAGAAAGGTGAAACACATTATTTCCAAAATTGATTATGAGAGAGTACATCATACACAACATGTGAAAGGAAAAATATATGCCACTGGGTTATAAGCTCAGATCTAATCTTAGAATCTGAATGAGAATCATAGGGATGCTGGCAACCCAGTTTTGTGTGCCTTTCCATACACGGGCCGCATGTCAAATTCAATCCCCAATGACCTTTTAATTCTACGTTTATGATAATATTATCATAATATATAGTTAAATTGGAAGGCGACTAAAATGAAATGTTATCAGGAACACACCAGTCATTGAACTGGTGAGGGCGCCGATCAGACCAGCTGGTTTAGCGATCAGACTAGCTGGTTTAGCAGTCAAACCAGTCTGGAAAATATAACTAAAATTTAAAAACTTGTCAAAAACAGTATCGAACCGCCTAGTTCAACCAGTTCAGCCTGTTCAACCAGCCGGTTCAGACTGGTTTTGACCTATTGGCAGTCCAGTGATCAGACAGAACCGGTTCCCCATCCAACCAATGAGACTGACCAGTTCTGTCAAGTCTTGATAACATTCACTCAGGCTGCAGAACAGGTATGTATGAAATACATACATATGGAATGGAAAACTAAAATATAGGAAGTAATTTACCCAAGGCGATATCGTTCCATCATTGACCGTCTCACCAGCTCCTTGGTTGGCCAAGAAGATGGAGCATAGGAGAGGAATAACAGCCTGACGACTCCCCTTGCCTTCTTCGGATCTTCCACCATCTGGTAGTAGAACACTAGCAGCTGCAAGCTGTGTTCTGCAGAAAATTTGTATTAATAAGTTTCGCTCGGAAACATTAACAAAAAAAGGAGTCATCTAGCTAGCACTTGCATAGTCCTTTGTTGCTCGGAAGTTGACATTCAATTCAAATTAAAACACCATGCAGGAAGAGTTGTTATGCCATCTCAAACTATTTGCTTTCCTAACGCTTTAACTTTTATGCTATTGCAAAAAAGGAACCTACATGTAAAGCCGATGCCAGAAATGGATCTCTGATTTAACTTCCAGAGTTCCCCCACATGCATGAGACAGGGCCATGACGTTTATATGTATAGATGTACATACATAAACAGTGTATGTATGCATATGTGTGTGTGGATAGATGGAGGTAGGTGCATTTCAAAATTGACGGTTAGCCATCTTCTCTAAAATATTTGCCAAGAAATCTAACTTAAAACATTACAGATAGATAAAAGAACAAAAAACATTACAATCACCTGTTTCCAGTGTCCTTCTCAACCAAATTCACAAGCACCCCCAAAATGGCAACTAGTAACTCCATTTCATGATCACTAAGATAATCCTTGTCATTCCGATCCAAATCACAGATTTCCGTTTTCAAGGATGGTGTAATATCTTCATTATCATGAGATAGAGATAAGGACGAATGAAATATTGGGAAGTGACCAACTATTAGGGCAGCCATAGTGTCAAGTCCTCCACAAGCTGCAATTTCTTTACAGCCCACCGAATTGTCATTTGTAAGATTCATCAACACCTGTCAGGTAAATGAACAGAATAACATGATTAGTTAAATCTACCGAACCCACATTTTCTAACCGGGGTGTTAAGGCGAAACATTGCACATATTTCTAAAGTCATAGTAATATTTACACGTAATCAATGCAACTTCAAACTTTCAACCTCTTTCGCCTTAGACATTTAATGAGCTTTTTTTTCTTCTGATAGTTAGTGATAACTGATAACCTAGATGCACCTCGTTATATACGATAACATACAGAAGCCCTTTTAGTATCCATCTCTATCATGAGTTTCCCATCACACCGAAAAGGTGTGAATCTACAAGCAATTGACCAGAAAAACAAAATATAATAGTATAATGTTTTAAGATACAGAGATAAATATGCGGCATGAAAGACCGATAAAGACTGGCCACGAATGCACAATTGGTTTTTGTGTAAATACGCAACTATCCGTCTTAATCCCCTGGTTCAAAACAAAGAACAAATTTTCAAGGAATCATGCATAACAGAAAATTAGAGGAGAGCGAAGAAGAAACTTCCAGCATGTCAAGGAATCATGCCCCCTTAGGGTCCACTTCCGAATAAAATGTACAATAATTTGACACTGTCATCTAACGAGTAGTGTTGACTATGTCATCTGAATAGTAGTGCTTACAAAACAGAGTAGATATCCAAGTTTATGAGGTGTTCTCTGCCTTATAATTTGTAATCATGCTTTATCTTTGAGTAAAACTCTACTCCAATGTACAACACTAAAATTAAAGTACAAAGTGAAAATTTTGGGAAGCGCATCGATATTTGCTATTCATAATTATATACCTAAGGCTAGTTCAAGAAGAACCTGATCTAGATACTGTAAAACCCCCTGATATCTTATTAAGGAACCAGTAGGTATTATTGACATTCAGGAATCTTATTCACAAAACTAATTAGAAGACAGTTCCTCATTGAAAAGCAGTCGGATACCTTTATAGCTGCACGAAGGCAATCGTCCAGAATGTCCTCTTCTGCAATCATAGAGGAACATGTGTCCACTGAAACATGACATGCCTTGCCATTCACTGCTTTTCCATTAGTTCTGGTTGCAAGCTTGAGTTCATGTCCATCATCCAACTCTGTGTCAGCACTGACCGTATTCTCACTTCGAGATGTACGTTTGTATATCGATGAGATCTGCTCCCACTTTGAAGGTTCCATGTCATACTCATCAAATGCAAATGGATCTTGACTGTCCACAGACTTGCATTCAACATCTTCAGACAAGCACCTCTTACCCAGGACAGCTGATTTTTCCTTTACACCATTATCATTTATAGAAGATATTCTCCCATTTAAATCTTCAGCTTTCTCCTTGGAATGAGCAGGCTCCTTTACTGAAAAAGTATTAGCCCCACATGAACTAGTAGTCATAGAATCTGTAAAAGAATACTCCGTCTGTGAACTAAAACTCTGATAGTCTCGATAGACTTTGCGGCTCATACCATTTTTAATTAAAATGGATGGCTTCTCCTTGTGGTATAACTCTTCAAGAGAACAAGTTAGCTTCGAATCTGACTTACCTGCAGGATTCAATTAGATGAGTAAGCGCATAAAAACTCAGAAACAAATAGCTAGTATATAACCAATGAAAAAGCTATTCATATGAAAAAAATTGAAAAACGCAGCTTATTGGAGAATGGAAGTTTTGGAAAATTTCTGGCACTACAATAGGGGAGTGTCGGACAGTACCTTTAGATCAAGTATCCAACAATGAAACTTAGTATTCTAAAGATCAAAACCCTTGCATAGACACAAACTCGAATGACATGGTACTCAACTAGGGTACTCTTTTCTATATGGGACAAATTAATGATGTAATGATTTCTTAATTTTTTTTATTTTTACCTTGTTTTTTTTAGGGTTATTTTTGTCTTTTTTTTTTGTCATAGAGATTTGAGAGACAGATTTGGAAGTTTATTAATTTTAGAGATGAAAGCGGTCAGGATTTCTTAAAAGAGGATAAGGATGGAGCATAGAATTGGATGGGGATTCCTAACAATTAGGAAGTCAATAGGGTTACATGAGATCAAGAGAATAAGATTGAGAGAGAAAATGTGGGGGAGAGAGAGAGAGTTTTTGTCATTTTTATTATTTCTCACCCAGACACCCTCTATTATTATTATTTTATTAATTATTTCTTCCCATCTTCCTTGCATCAGTTAGTATCAGAGACTTGAGATCCATACAACATGATGCTTTCACAAACATCTACATAACTAGTTATGGAGCGTATAGATCAAATATTTGAGCGATTGGATCAAAAATTTGAAGGAGTCAAACAACATCTGATAGAAACGTTATAAGATCTATTCAATAGTTTGCACCATGAGGAACGAGAATATGAAGAGGTAGAAGATCAAAAATCAAACACCAATCCAAGCATTAATCTCACACCACAGCTTCCTTTGGAAGTTGAGTTGATTGTAAAGCATTAAATACAAGTGGTGGAAGGTGCAACCGTGTAAGAGATTTTGGCATCACAGTTGATTTTCCAAGCATATCATAACTCTAATCCACCACAGTGATCTAATATCTTTTCAAGAAAATTATGCGATAACCTGGGGGGAAGAAAGAAGGATATTAGGTCCAACAATCAAAAGTTCGATAAGAGAATGGTGAAAATTTCTAGATGAAACAAAGTAGAAAATATATTAAAGGAAATTTTTCAAATTCCATAAGCTCGAAGTCAAGCTTCTCCTAATCCCATGAGAATGATGTAATGAGTTTTTTTTTTTTTTTTTCATTTTACTTCTTTTTTAGATCTTATATTTGGGGTTATTTGGGTTTTTAATTTTCTTTAGGGTTATTTTTGTCTTTTTTTGTAGTAGAGATTTGAAGGATAGACGTGGAGGTTTATTATTTTTTCAAAAAAAAATTATTTTACTTTTTTTAAAAAAAATGTTGGATTTGGTATTATTTGGGGCTTTAGTTTTCTTTAAGGTTATTTTTGTCCTTTTTTTTGTCATAGAGATTTGAAGGGTAGACTTGGAAGTTTATTATTTTTAAAGATATAAATGGTTACGTGTTCTTGAAAGAGGATAAGGATGGCATGTAGAGTTGGATGGGGCTTCCTAACAATTAGGAAGTGAAGAGAGAGAGTTACATGAGATCAAGAGAAGAAGAAGAAGAAGAGAAAGGGACAGAGTTTTTGTGTTTATGTTTAATTGATATTATTTGTTTTAAGTTTGTATTTAAAAGGAAGAAGGTCCTTTTTGAACAACATGGTTAATTTGAGAAGAAAGAAATTTTTGGATCTTGTGAAGAGATCTTTGGGGTGGATTCTCTCACAAACCCTTGAGAGACGGTATATTCTCTCATCCCTCTAATATTATTTTTCATTTAACTATTTCTATCCCATCTTCCCTGCATCAATTAATCATCGCAAATGCATTATTTCTACATAAAAAGGACAGTACCTTTCAACTCTTCGAAATCATCGAATGATTTTCCTCTGCTTGAGGAACTAGGAGAATCTCGTTTCCCAAGCAAAATAAGTCCTGCAAATCAAAAGTAACCATGATCAATGACAAGAGCACAACTGTAACATTGGCATTAGAAGACTTCGGATACATTTCGAATTCCGAGAGATTCTTCATTCAGAAAACCTGCACTTTAATCTACCTGAAATTATTTTGATGGCACTCAGGATGAGTCCAACGAAAGATAGTGGTGATCCCGGACATTCCAACTTCGCATTCATCTCCAGTAAATGATTCTATTGAGAAAATGCATCAAAACACAAAAAAGGTAAATTATAAGCAACACCAAAAAATTTAATGGCACTGAACCAAGAAGCACCACAAACCTCAAATAGTGAAATAAGTACCTGGTTCTCTTTACTAAGAAACGTGGCATTCTCTATAATCTTAAAGCATCTTAAGAGTAGCGCTAAACTTTGCAAAGCTCCTTCGCTTTTTAATTTATGAACTGCAAGAGAACTATGCTTTAAAACTCCCTGCAAAAAAAGTAAGACATGCATGAACATAAATAAAACAGTACCACCAAATTACCAGGGAGAACAAATTTACATCAACAAGACATTGGAATAAGCAGCATCAAAGCTAAGACAATATAACTAGCATATAAAAATGCTTTGTTCAACTTATATGCAACAAAATGCATTTGGTAAAAAATAATGGGAAATATTCCAACAATGTATAATATGTTTGTGCTTGTACCACTGCTGAATAATAATCTGCCAAAAGTACAATATCTCTACAAAATTGGCACTATGAAAGAAACCAAAATTATAGCTCCAGTTTCCAATGTAAAGGAAATTTAATCGAGACTGTGGAGCATGCTTTGCATTTATTTCCCTTTTGGTGTTTAAGATGCAATAGCCGACCCCAAATAGTTGGGAAAAGGCTCTGATGATGATGATGATGATGAGGTGTTTACGATGCGTCTTGGGCATCTTTTACCATTTTCCATGTCCTTGGTTGCATGGTCATAACATCATCAACCTTTCTCAGAAAAATGTAAAGGAAATTAAAAATAAAATTACACTCAACCACCAAACCATGTACGAACTTTCAAGATGAGCAGCATATTTTCATTTCTCCAATAAATAGAAGGATCAGGGAACACTATACATTCTTGACAACAGTTACTTTTAATTTTGAGAAAACGGAAACTACCAAAGCTCAGTGCTCACCTCCAGAACAGAATGGCAGTCAACGATGACATCAACAATGGAATCCAGACCCCCAAGTTCCCGAAATCTTTCCTTAAACTTTCCTCCAACCCTTCTAACTGAACCAGAAGTGTCTGAAACAATAAAGGCATGACAAATGAAAAAACTACTGCCACTATGTGGTAAGAAAGCATACATATAACCATAATTTAAGATTGGCTAAATCGTATATGTGATAATGAAGATAGCAATTAAACTTGCTAATAGTAAACTAGTTTATACATAGTGCAATGCCCAGTGCCCCCAAAGGTTAAGCAAGCCATTGTCATTGTAGTACACAAGACTTTAGAATGCACTTGGTGTACAAATGATATAGAGGTAAAAGACTGTTGGAAACACAAACAGCGCTAGGAAAGCAATTCCAAGTTCACCTTCAAGAGCAACAGTTGATAAACATGCTTTCTCCAAGGTCAGTAAAGCTATCCATTTCGAGCTCAGCTCTGGCCTTCTCATTCTATTTTCCTCTGTTCTGATCAATTTCATCTCCTCACCAATATGGAGGATCTCCAGAACTTTTGCATCAATTGCAGAAACATTAGCATCTGAACTTTCAGGTTTAGCTCTCAACAGTCCACTATCCACACGTGCTGCTAGAAGCTTACTGCCAATTGTTGGCACTTTCTTCTCAATAGTAACCGTCTTTGGTGGATGCAATAACTTAAGGAGAAACTTAACACACTCAGAAGATTCCAGCAAATGTTCATCTTGACCCTGGAACAAGGCATGGGATTTAGAAAACAAAAAAATTTGAGCAAAGTAATGAAAAAAGACCATGCTCATGTACAGAAAGTAAATCCTAGGCTTATATTGCAATCCATAGAGGCTAATTTCTAGGCCATACCATCATGAAGACAACGATTTATTGCCTCCAAAAGATATCCTAAGATTTCTTTTTGAAAGAAAATCCTAAAAGTGTTTCATTGGTTACCTAAATTTTGTCATAAAATGAGAAGGCAAAATATACTCAAACAAACTTAATATACAATTCCTAATGAGAAGGCAAAATCGTGGATGCCCCCTTGCGGGAAGGGGGAAGAGAGGGGGGGGGAGGGCATCTAATTTTTTTCTTCTTAGGCAAGAATTACAATTTTTTATGCCTTCTTGACTGTTAAGAACAGAAGTCACAAAACAAAAGAACAAACTAAAAATGGAAGCAGCCAATAATTATAAAATTCTTACTTCACTAGTACAATCTCTTGGAACCACTCATAGACACAAGGATTCCGGTCAGGACTAGCACGAGTACCAAGCTAGAGTCAGGCCTGACAGATTTGGCCAAATCTGTGAAAGACTAGGCCAAGTTATAAACAAAGGATAATAAAATCTTGTGAATCAACCAGACTCTTTGTCAATGGTTGCTCTAGAAAAATCTAGAGTAATATCTGATTGCTCTAGAAACTTGTCAACCCTTTCTCAATGGTTGGCATCTGATCTCAAACTCCATCATGTATGGTGTGTAATTATGCTGCCCATATGGAGATTTCAATAATATTCATATGTTCACAGAGGTAGAGGTAGCAGTTTTTATTCCTTTTCCCTGATTATGAAAATGGCTCGTATGTTTATATGCATATGGATTCCAAATGTAATTATGTGGTGCAAAGTACTTCTGAACTTTCTCAAGCCTGAATATCCTTACGCATTAATTCACATTCACTCCGAAACCAATAACCCAATTTATGTCGAGTGAGTAGAAAGCAAGGCTGCACAAATTTCCCATGGTTGCAATGGGCTTTGCTTTTCCCCTTGACAGCAAAGTTATCTATGAAACAACCATGTTCCATTAATCCATTGTTTACATTCACTCTTGCATTTTGCATTTATTAATAATTCATTCTTTTCTTATTGGCATTCAATTTTATTTATCAGTAAAAAAGCAGGAACAATTAGTTCAAGGTGAATGAGATAGTATGAAAACATGGAAATGTGGTTGGTCCAAAAAATAAAAAACAAATGCCATGCTGGTGGTAAAAAAATATCAGAATAAATCTTAACTAAGACACCAATATCTAGCATCAAGTACTAATTAACCATGCTGAAATGCAAAACTTAATTCTTCATGTGTATTTCTAGCTTCCTAAATAGACAAACAGCAAGGTGTTGCAACTTACATCACTTGCCAAGACAAAAAAAATAGCTGCAGCAGCAAGAGTGCTTGGAGAATCATCAGTGTGCAAAATTAGTATGGCATCAAAGATTGCCTTAGCCATCCTGCAAAAAGGAACTTGGTAATTTAGAACCACCATAACAAGGGCACGTCATCACAATAAACAAATAGTATTCAGACTTTCCAAATTGAAAACAGAATAAGTATGACTCCACGTAATGAACTGAAATAGAAAAAACAGGGAGCCCCAACACATTATTGAAGCGTTTGTTCTTATCGTGGAAATCGCTGATTGGTTCATGGGGTGAGATACATTTCAATTCCAATAAAATGGGCAGACCAAACCATGTCATTTGTAACTAAGCAGTCAAATTTCGTCACCAACAAACTGTAAAGAAATCATCATCAACCCAACTCACCCAACTATTCAAAACAAGCGCGTGAACCATAGTAAAATTTATCAATTTCAATGGACATAATTCAATTTCTTTGGAGAAAATTGATAATATTGAAACATTCAAAACGAAGGTGAATTTCTAAATCAATCATACCCCTGAGCTCTGAGAACACGCCTTTGTTGCGAGGTTCCACATATGGATAGCAGCGATAAGAGACTGGCTCTCTGAATCCTCAGAGGTTGGCCTGGTCTCAAACCATCCAATGCAAAATAGGCTTCATCAACATGCTCCATCATCTCACCAAACTCTTGAGCCTCCATTAAACTGGCAGTTGCGGGAACACAAGACGACCAGACCCCCTTATTTCTTCTCGAGCCATCCATCTCCTCTGAAACATCGACATTATCCATGGTTTCAGAAATTAGGGTTCTCGGTTTCTTTGATTTTGGACAATCGGATGAATTGACAAGGGGGCGAGGGGGGAGGGGCCATAGATCTAGGTCTTTTGATGAAGGGCACAATTCTGTAGCCTCCATGGACCAGGAAGAGGAGTCCTGAGACGAGAAGGGGTAAGAGAACATTTCCTGAGAGCTTTCTTGAGAGAGAGATTCCCTGAAGCTGTCCTCATCGCCATAGCTACTGCAATCAGAGAGGGCTCGGCCATTGCAGCGGCTCCGCCTGTGGTACGTCCTCACTATCATTTTGGCTATGGCGGAGAATTACAGTTTCGGGCTCTCATCTGGTTTTTACAAAGAGGGATAGAAAGCAAACCCCCGGGTTCTCAAGAAAGGGGAAGATTCCGGCGTCGATGGGGTGGGTGAGAATTGACCGGAAAATGGGGCTTCTCTCTGTAGAGAGAGAAAGAGAGAGGTTTAGAGAGAGAGAAAGAGAAAGAGGGATCATGAGAGAGAAAGTGAGAGCGCCATGAACGAAGGTTGGCCTCGCCCTCTGCTCTCATAATTTTTTGAAAATAACGATTTCGCAATTTCCGTATTTGCCCTCTCCTCTGCTGTTTGCTTCTTTTGCTTTGAACTTCACGGTATGCAGTACAACTGTATAGCCGCTAGATATGAAATTGAACGGATGAAAGTGTATAATCCATTGCATCCAAAATTTAAATGAACTTTTCGTTAACTTCATGATACATGTTTCAACGTCAGATTTGACATCGGATGGTTGGGAATCATCATGACCTTCTCTCACCAATGTTAATCTTAGGGGTATTTTGTTTTCAATAGAACTAATCCTTGTATAGGTTTTTATAAGGTTGCGACCTTAAACGATCCAATTAAGGCGCACCTCCAAATATTATCATAATATGAAATTTTCGCATAAAATATTCTTGTAATTATCTTAAAATCTTTTTTCATATCGATCGTAAAATCTTACTCTTCAATTATTGTTAAAGGGAAAAGTTTATATAAGGTTGCAACTTTAAAATGTAGAATCACAAATGCACCTCAAAAATCTATATGAAAGGTTGTTTTAATGTTGAAAAACAGTCTAATTGATCATCTCGACATCGAGATGTATAAATATTAAAAAAAAAAATGTTTTTGAGTCCAAAAAATAGTGCATCTTGCAACACATTATCTAGACCATTTATTTTCAAGATTTTCATATGTTTGTAGATCTACTTGATTTTAACCGCTTTTTTAGTTTAAAATTTTCTAATTAGATATGAAATTAGTTTTTAAGATAATCCTAAAAAAAAAATTACAACAAAATTACATGTTATGATAAAATTTGGAGGTGCACTTTAATTGGATTGTTTAAGGTTACAAACTTATAGAAACGGCACCCATTGTTAAAATCATGTAGATCTATAAACATATGAAAATATTGAATATTGACGGTCTAAATAATGTGTTGCAACTATTTTTGAAACTCAAGAACTTTTTTTTTTCATATTCATACATCTCGATGTCGAGATGCTCAATTAGAGGTTTTTCAACATTAAAGCAACGTTTTTCGATTGATTTATCAGGTGCATCTTTAATTCTACATTTTAAGGTTACATGCACCTAAAAAATCCATCGAAAAATGTTGTTTTAATATTGAAAAACCCTATAATTTATCATCTCGACATCGAGATGTATGAATATGAAAAACAAAAACCCTTTCTGAGTCCTATAAATAGTGTATCTTGCAACACATTATCTAGACCATCTAATTATAATATTTTCATATGTTTATAGATCTACTTGATTTTAACTATTTTTGGAGTTTAGAATTTTATAATTAGCTATGAAAAATAGATTTTTAGATAATCCTGCAAATTTTTTATACCAAAAATATATGTTACGATTAAAATTGGAGATGCGCCTTAATTAGATTGTTTAAGGTTGCAACCTTATAAAAACCGTACCTATCATAAAATGGATAAGGTTTTTGTACTTCCCATAAAACATAGAAGATCTATGCTCCCCCTGTCATCCAACCGTCCAATTTTGATCAAGTGGGTCACTCATCATTTGATCTTAGATCGGACGCCTCAAACTATTTTAAATTATTTTTATGCATATTGTGTGAATATGAAATTTAGTACATGTCATCTTCTCATTGGGACGCTTCTACAAAAAATACTAAAACAATTTTTTTGATAAAATATAATGACCTAAATACCCCTTGAACCTTTCATGGGTATTTTGGTCATTTTATTTTATTGGGAGTTTTTTATATATATGTTTTACATGTGCGAGTTTAATAAAGGATTGGACGCCCAAAATTTGGAGTCAAAATATTTTGTAGAAAAAAGTTAAAAATAAACTAGTGTGGAGACATGACATTGTGATTGAGACAATCTTAACCCTCCATTCATAATGGATGATTGTATAAAATGAGGTATATAAGTTTCATATTGCAGGGGAAGCATAGAAAGCTTGCCCAAAATAAAATTACCCGAGATTAGCTTGAAGACAATTTTACAAATAAGTTTATCATTTCGAATAGCTCATCATCATTATCATAGCCTTTTCCTAATTAATTGGGGTTGATCATACAAATCATCCTTGTCATTCTACTATATTAAGGGTAATACCATCATTGAGGCCACAATTCCCCCATATCATTTGGTGTAGCTATTTTTACTTATTCAATGAGATTTGTTGTGATATTTGCTTCCTTTGGGACCATTTGGTTTTGAGTGCTTCACAAAACTTTATTTCAAGTAGATACGTTTCCATTGTTTTCCAAAAGTCTTTAGATAATTTTTCTTAGTGTTTATCTGTAGTATATGGGCCCAACATAACTGCTAACATGTCTGCTTTTCTTGAGGAACTAACAAATATTCAGTTAAATTTGAATGTGCCTTAGTTGGTCTGTGGTAACTTTAATATTATTAGACGGCCTCGTGAGTCTACATCTTCTCCTTCTATGTCTTCTTGTATGATATTGTTTTGAGGTTATGCAGCGCCATCAATTGATTGATCTTCTTTCTACTGAGGCTAACTATACCTGGTCCAATCATAATTTACAAATATTATTTTGACAAGGTTATGCATGTCTCTTGTCTTTTCTGAGTTTGTTACTCGTTTGCCAAAAATAAGTGTGAAAGCCTTACCAAAAATTTATTCTGATCATGACCCTTTTCTCCTTAACTCTGACAGTTTCTTATCTGGACCATCCCCATTTAGATTTGAATTGGCATGGCTATCAGATAGACCTTTACTTAGTCTGATTGAAGATTTTTTGAAAAATACTACCACTGATGGTTGGAAAGGTTTTCAAATTTCAAAGAAGCTCAAACTATTGAAACAAATGACTATTACATAGAAGATGAATGTTTTGAGAGATTTACAATCTAAAATCAGGGTTGCAAAGTCTCATATAAAAGAGTCAGGTAATGTTCAGTTTACGGGATGTGCTCTAACACGTGATCATTTCAGAGACAAAGGCTTATGGGTGGCTACGTATAAACAGTTGCTTAATTTGGAGGAAATCCATTGGAGACAAATATATCGTGTGAAATAGCTCAAGGATGGCGATAAAAACACGAGTTTCTTCCATACTATTGCTAATACAAGGAATAGGAGTAACTCAATTCAAAGCCTTCGTATTGAAGGAAAAGACTGTAACAACATGTCAGAGGTTGAAAGGGTCATGGTTGATCATTTCAATAAGTCTTATGAGACCGATAGTGTGATTCAACTATCCATTGAAGATCTACCTTTTACTAGGTTGTAGTTAGAACAAGCTCAGTGGTTGGATAGAAAATTTGAAGAGCAAGAAATCATATATGCAGTCTTTAGCCTATGCAGAGATAAGGCTTTTGACTCAGATGGATACCTAATGGCATTTTTTCAACATTTTTGTGATATTTTGAAAGATGATATTATTCAATTATTGAAATAATTTTATTTGAAGGGTCAAATTAATATTGTCATAAATCATACTTTTACTGCTTTAATTCCAAAGAAAATGTCATTGCGGATATCAAAGATATTTGGCCTATTAGTATTATTGTTAGTCTTTATAAAATCATAACAAATATTTTAGCTAATAGACTGCGTCTAGTGATTCACATGGTTATTAAATGACCACAATCAACATTCTTGAAGGATAGGCAAATTATAGATAGTATTTTAGTTGCACAAGAATGTATCCACTCAATAATTAATGATGACAAATCGGGTCTTATTTGTAAGCTATAATTTGATAATGCATATGGTAAGATTGATTGGGGGGTACTACAAAGTATCATAGCTAAAATGGGTTTTTGTTCAAGGTGGAAATTGTAGATTGATGGTTGTCTATCTTCTAACCATTTTCCAGTTCTTGTTAACGGCAAAGCAACTGGTTTTTTCAAATGATCAAGATGATTGAAACAAGGGAACCATATTTCACCATTTTTATATACTTTGGTAGCTAAGAGCTTCAGTGTCATGCTTAATGGATTGACAGTGCAAATGATCATATCAAGTGTTAATATTGGTAATAATGGTCTTATAGTATCACATTTACAGTGTGCTGATGATATCATTATATTATGTGATCCTACTGTTAAGGAAATCACTTGCTTATGGATTTTATTAAAAATGTGGAACTCTCAACTGGACTTAAAGTTAATTTGAGTAAAACCAAGCTCATTGGTATTGGTTGTCCGCAAATCATATGTCACACCCCAAGATTTATAACACTGGAATCCTTGAGATGTAACAGTCTATCTTTAACAAAATGAAAATTTTCTACTTCACCATTTATTGCACTAAAACAGATTTTTCCATTTCTAAGAGTCTGTACAAAGTCTACTCATAACTAGTATTAACATGAAGGTTTAGATATACATATGTTGATAGGACAAAATTTACAATAGTGAATTTGAACAAAAGTCGCAAAGAGAAAATTTCATCATAACTATGACTTCTTCCAAAGTTGGTCATGTTGTGCCTTCAACTAGAGAGACTGCAATTACCCTAAAATTTTTTTACCATAGTTTGATGAGTTTGGCTACTCAGTAAGTGATCATCATTGTCCTAAAAAATAATCATAGTCGAAAGATGTAAGCATTTTAAAAAATGGAGGTCTATTAGAAACAATGCGAGCAAAAAGCATTTATGGATAACAATTTCACGTTTAGAAATGCACAATTAAACATAATCCAAATGATTGAAATGCATATAAATATTTTAACAGCAATGCATAACTCAAAGGATTTCATAAAATACCCTACTGGCGTCCCAAGTAGCTCACCTATATACCCCACCAGCGTCCTAGATGGGTCCAAACAATCCCTGCAGGTCCAAACATACATCACCGGCGTCCCGAATGAGTCCAAATAGTTCCTACTGGCGTAACTAGATATGTCTAAACAATCCTGCAGGTCCAAACATACCTCACCGGCGTCCGGATGAGTCCAAATAGTCCCTAGCGGCATAACTGGATAGGTCCAAACAATCCATGTAGGTCCAAATGTACCTCACCGGCGTACCGGATGAGTCCAAATAATCCCTATCGGCATCCCAGATAGGTCCACACATACTTAAATTATCTCAGAAACTCTTTAACATCGGAAAGCATTAACATCGTATATTCAAAATATCATTGAAATCATTAACAATAATTCACTTGAAGCAATTTAAACAATTACTTTCATTGAAATATTTGTAAGTAACCAATCAAACAATTTGGATAAAAATTGCAGAAAGGTAGCAGATCGAACATGTGTATTTGAAATGGAATCCAATAAGCAGTCGATTATCAATTTAAGAGCTTTTATAGAAATCCAAGGTTAAACACATAAATATCACAATTTTATGGAATGTAATTTCATAATTAATTATTTTACAGGAATGGGTAAAACTTATAGTATCTAAAATTCATAGACAAACAAAATACAATTAAATGCATAAATGCGTAAATCTCACAGTATTGGCAATATTATAATTAATTTCAGAAATATCAAATTTTCACATAATGATTTTACCAGAAATGACATCACTTACACATAAATTTTACAGTGTCTAAAAGTCATAATAATAGGCAGAATTTTTTTTTTAAATAATTTACAATATCTAAATTTCTAATAATAATAATTTTAATAGAAAAAAAATGATACCTTATGCACATAAAATTACGGTATGAAAATGGTGAACATACTATTTTTCAGGATAATGAGATCATTTATCTATAATATTTGAGAGGGAACTTTCGATAAAATCGGCTAGAGAGAAGGAATTCACTACGTTATTTAATTCACAAGGAGGGCTCATTGTTACTAAGAGGGAGAGGCGTATGAGAGTGTGTTTTTGCAGAGAGTGAATCCAACTCGTTATCCTCTTTTAAACACAACAAAAATATTATTATAATATATTATTAACCCACCTCATAAATGAGGTGTTTAGAAGGTGTTACATTAACACTTAAAGCCCACGTCCCTAGAGGATGTGGCACATGAAACAAAAGGTGAAGGTAAAAAGAGCAACAAAAAAACAAAATGATGGTCCCTAAGGACCAACTTATTTGTATGGACCATCAAAGGTAAAAGGTTTTTTTTTTTTTTTTTTAAGTTTAGGATTGTGACATCATAGTTTTAAGAATGACACATTTTATTAGGTTGTGGTGTTGAGTCATTACATTGTACTTATTTGGGAATTCCTCTAGTGGTTTCGATGCCTTCAATATCAATTTGGGATCCAGCGATGGAGAGATTTGACAAGAAACTTGACACTTGGAAAGCTAAAACTATTTTTATTGGGGGAAGTTATATATTGATTAAATCCACTTTGTTCAACCTCCCAATATATTTTATGTCGTTAGTTAAGATGTCAAATAAATTAAAAAATAACTAGAGATAATTGTGATAAATTTATTGTGGGGAGATAATATAAGAAAGAAAAGTTTTCATCTTGTGAGTTTATAGACCGATGAAGAAGGGGGGATTGGGTGTTAAGAGATTGAAACATATGAACTCGGTACTTTTAGTAAAATGGTGGTGGATAATCCATACACACCCTAAGTCTTTCCGGGTGCTTGTTCTGAGAGATAAATATGGGATGGATTCGAACGTTGGCCTAATTAAAAGTCCATGAAATAAGACAAGTTTATCCCATGTTTGGATATGTATTGACTATGAGAGATCTGTGTATCTACGACAATTTCAATAAATAGTAGGGAATAGATAACAAATCTCATTTTGTATGACAAATGGATTGAAGATAAACCGTTGAGATACATTTTCCTTGAGATTTTCTTAAAAGCTTTAAACCTACTAGCATCTGTGAAGGAGGCTAGCGGGGGTGTTTATATTAATATTGTTTGGTTCATTCCTTGCAGGTACATGAGAGGTACAGACAGATTCATTAAGAAGTATCAGATATTGTTTGAATTATTAAATAACATATGGATGGTAGCTTTATTTGGGATCTTACCCCTTTGGGAGATCAATCTATTATTTTTTTATCATTGGAGAGAGTTGGATGTTGGTTTATTCAAGATTAAGACATTGCATGTGCCTCTTAAAGTGCATGTATTCTTATGGATCTTGTGTCAAGATAAATTAGCAACTGTTGACAACTTGATAAAGATGAGATTTATTATCACCAGTGTATATATCATTTGCAAAGACAGTGATGAAACTTCGTAATATATTTTCCTCTCTTGCCTTTTTGTTACATATCTTTGGGATTGCGCTTAGCAGTGCTTCAATCTGTCAGTACCTTTGCCCCAAAATGTTAAAGCTCTTATTGACCAATGAATCACACCCGATATTTCAAAGATGATAACTATTATTTGGAGATCTATTTAGGTTAGCCTTATTTGGAATGTGTGGAAGGAAATAAACAAAATAGTATTTAATAGTATTAGTACATATCTGTTTACATTAAAATCAAATATTTTGGCTGTTGCAGCTGATTGGTTCATTGCACATAAGGATAATGAATTTATTCCTAAAAATCTTATCATTAGCAATCTATTGTCAGTGACGACTATGGGTATTACCAACAACACTCGTAGTGAGGTTGTTTGGATACCACTATTAGTGAATTCCTTCAAACTTAATTTTGATGGAAGTCCACTCGACAATCCATGGCCAACTGGCTATGGTGGAGTTATAAAAAATAATTTGGGTCACATTATATTTTATTACTTGGGTCCTTGTGGTATCACAACAGCAAACGAGGCGGAAGCACGAAGTTTATTAAAATGTTTGAAATTGTTATGCACTTTTGAAGGGGGCAGGATTATCGAATGAGACTCAGCAAATGTCATTGCTTGGACTAAGAAAAAGACCCATATTCCTTAGAGATTAATGACTATTTTTTGTCAATTTTGGGATATTTTGTCAACCTCTATGGCAACGGTCCAAGATTGTTATAGAGAGACGAATGAAGAAGTTAGTGTTTTTGCCAAAGGATGAGTTCATACTCCCTCTCTGTTGGTTACTTTATTTATGTAATATTGTATTTTATATATGAATTAATGACAAGTCGTACGTTACCGTTCAAAAAACAAATGAGATTTGTTGAAAATCAAATATTGTTAGCTATAAATAACTAATTTTTTTAAAAAAGTTGAAAATTTAAAAAATTAAATACTAATATATATGCAATACAAGATTCATATTGAGTAGGTAACAAAATAATATTATGCAAAATATATTAATTTAGTCTATTATATGAATTGTGGCATGCCATTATGTTGTATTAAGGGTAATACCCTCATTGAGGCCATAGGACGCTCATGTCATTTTTTACTCGAGGAGGTTTGTTGAAAATCAAATATTTTTAGTCGTAAATAATAATAATAGTTAAAAAAAAAATTAAATACTAACATATAATACAAGATTCACACCGAGTAGGTAACACACTAATATTATGCACAATATATTATTTTCAATATGTTGTTTTGTATGAGATATTCCATTTTTTATTGTATGCAATCCCAAGTGAGCAATGTTGGGCTATTA
Source organism: Amborella trichopoda (assembly GCF_054954075.1). NCBI lineage: Eukaryota > Viridiplantae > Streptophyta > Magnoliopsida > Amborellales > Amborellaceae > Amborella > Amborella trichopoda. The sequence continues at coordinate 44,114,453 of NC_142342.1, forward strand.
ATGGCCGAACGTTACTCTTCTTATAAAACTTAATATTTATTTTTTGATTTTTTGATTTTTTGAGTGTGAATAATAATACATCATTGTTTTCTATTGTTTGTTTCACGAATTATGTAGATTTTATAATTGCATTGTAAATGTACTCTTGTTTTAGTTTTTTATGTTGGAAATTTATTTTAGAGCAATCATGGAGATTTCCTTTATCGAAAGTGCTTTTTAGACGAGGATTTTAGGGGAGATTTTATTTTGCTTTCATAAAGCCTGGGCCTTATAGAAACCTCATCCTTTTTAATAGGGTGCGGTTTATATAGAGCCGAGGCTCTAAACAATCAAATTAGAGCCCACCTTCAATAGTGTCGAGAAATATGGTTTCAATACTGAAAAGTTTTGTTGTAACGTTAAGTTATATTTCATCTTTAGTTATAAAATTTAAAGTTTAAAAAATAGTGTAGATCGAGCATATCTATGAAAACTTTAAAATCTTGAAAATTGATGGTCCAACAATGTGTTAGAAGATGCACTATTTCCAAAACTTGAAGCCCATTTTTTGTTTCATGTGCATGCATCTTGATGTCCAGATGATCAATTTGATGATATTTGGACATCAAAACAACCTCTTCTTGTGAAAGTTTTGAGGTAGGATCTAATTTAATTGTTTAGATCCTAGGACCCATATAAACTTTTCCGTTTTTAATATCCCTTTTGTCACTTATCTTTCTTGCATTTTTATTTTTATTTTTTGAATGGTAATCGTTATTGTGATTTTCTAATTTTTTTTTTTACATACATTAATATATTTTATCCACAAGTATCTGGTATTCTCTTTTTTTTTTTTTTTTTTCTCTGACATGTTAAGAGCAATAATGATGTTGAGACATTATGTTGATGCATCATGGCCCTGGACCAATCAGGTGTTTCAATATATATACTTACATATTGATAGATTTCAAAGAAAGTGATGGAAAAATTTCTAAGAAACTGAAGCAAATTATAGTCTTAATTATTGAAAAAAAAATTGGAATTTAGTTTTCTTTTTCTTGGCAACTCATCATTAGTGGTGGTTGTTCCATGGTCATTTTCTAAATAAATTATTTTGGATGGGAAATTCCACCTGCAATGTCTCTTATCACAACCCTTCCTCACTCACAAACACTCTCTTTCTTAGTGGAATCCATATATTTTTTAAGGGATTGTAAGTTTTGTGATTATTTTTTTAATTTATTTTTAGGCAATTTATCTAAATATTCATGATAGATGAATTATTTAACATTCTACCAATATTGTTCGGTTAATTTTAAAGTCTATACGATAATGATATGGAATGGTTGCAGGAGGATAGGATGTTAAATAATTAATCTCTTGCAAGTATTTTAATGAAGGGTGTGGTTGTATAAGGTTGCAACTTTAAACAATCAAATTATGGCTCACTTCCAAAATTTATTTTAAATACAAATTTGGAATAAAAAATTATTAGGATAGTTTGATAATCTATTTTCATCTCTAATTATAAAATTGTGAACACAATAAATGGTTCAAATCAAGTAGATCTATAAACACTTGAAAAGTTTGAAAATGGACCGTCTAGATAATGTATTGCAATATACACTATTTTTAGGACTCGACGTCTTTGTTTTTTTTTTTCATATTCATATATCTCAATGTCGAGATGATCAATTGATTGATTTTTCAACATCAAAATAACTTTTTATGGTGGTTTTTTTGGGTGAACCTTAATTCTACATTTTAAAGTTGCAACCTTATGTAAACTTTTTCCATTTAATGAATCTATGTTGTTTTTTATTTTCACAAGATCATGGACACCCAAGCCATTAGATGTAAATTCAGGATGTGAGACCATTTTATATAGAATGCATGAAAGATGTTTTGAATTTCAAGCATGGTTAATTGTATATTCAACCACTTTGTTTTCTTATTTAATGGCTAGGAGTAAATGTGACTTTTTTTTGTACAATACATTTATTTTATTTTGGAATAATATTTCGTATAACCATGATGACTAGGAGTAAATGTGACTCTTTTTTAATAAAATACATTTATTTTATTTTGGAATAATATTTTTTAGGGCCGTGACTATATATAACTACCCAATCTATACCTCATATTTAAAAGTGCATCGGAAAGGATGCAATCAATTATCTTGACCGTAACGATTATGAATCTAAAAATAAAATAGTTTAGAAAAATAGTCCTTCTCACAACACTTATTTGTGTTAAACCCTTCATTTTGAGTTCTCCACGCATAAATTTGCAAGTCATCTCAACGTTTTTCACCATCATATCATATTTTCAGGCCAATTTCACATTGAAGACCATAAATAAGCATATCTGAATCTATAACATGTCCATTCAAATCATTCCCACTAGGTTGGCAGGTACGGGCACCTTTAATTCATAGGGAAATTACACAGGATTGCATCAATGAGACCATTTACTTTTGGTACATGGAGAACACAAACTACTTATAACCATTTGATGTGAAATCTAATAGCTTGGGTGTGTTACAAAGTTCGATAAATTTTATTTTGAACTTTGAGTATAGTCAATGAAATAAATACAACCACCCGATTTCACATCCAACGATCAAGATTAATTGTGACTACCTTGTACCAATGTAAATGGTCTCATTATATATTTTCCCAAATTACATATACCCCTTTAAATTGGACTTCCATACAACCTCTCCCCAACCAATTTATTTATCGTAACTTTTACCAAAAAACAAACTTTTATGGAAAATACCCTCCAAATCAAAAAATCATAGTGCTTTGGACCAAAATACCTTTCATTTAGAAATTTCCATGCCTCTTTCTGGCAGTTGGCTGTTGAATGCCGTCGGTCCGACAACATGTGCCATACAGTCCGACATATTGGCCATACAGTTAGGGATTATGTTCCATATGGTTCGACATATTGTTCGTATGATCCGGTAGTGTTTCTTGCAAGTCCTATGGTCTGATGATTTCTAAAGCGGTCCAGCGGTATATTTTGTCGATCCATCACTATGATGCCTCGATCCGGCATAAGTTGCATGCGGTTCGACAGATTGTTGCTGTGGTTCGGCAGTTAATGTGGTATAGGTTTCAGTCTAACAGTAATATGTGCCAGCATCTACAAGAATGTGACACCTTGATGTACTGGCAACTTGATATACGAGCATGGGCTATGATGCCTCGATCCGGCATAAGTTGCATGCGGTTCGACAAATTGTTGCTGTGGTTCGGCAGTTAACGTGGTATAGGTTTCAGTCTAACAGTAATATGTGCCAGCATCTACAAGAATGTGACACCTTGATGTACTGGCAACTTGATATACGAGCATGGGTACTTTTGTCCTCCAAATTATGACTTTTTGACTTTGGGGATATTTATTATGAAAGTTAATTTTGGGGTAAAGTTGCGATAAAAAAAAATGGGTGGGGGGGAAATGTAAAGGAAGTTGAATCAAAGGTCAAGGAGGGTTTTGTAAGTTTTCCCAAATTCATATAAGGTATCAACCTCATACTATTGAAGTACGAGACACCTCAAAACCCCATTGAAAAAGGCTGTTACTATACTAAAAACCCCTTGAATTGGCCATTTCAATCTTAAGATGTAAGGTATGGAAAAAAGAGAGAGAAGGTTTTCAAGTATGGATAGTTTATTTTCATAATTTTTAGTCATTCATAATTTTGCTTCATTTACACCATTTTTTTAGCTTTAAATTTTATTATCAAAACAATAATAAATTTTCATGTAATCACAATGATTTTTGGCACCAAAATTACATCTTTCGGCATAATTATGTGACGCATTTTAGTTAAATGGTATAAGCTCGACACTTTACACAAACCTTAATATTTTTCAGAAGAAAGTGTATACAATGAAACCATCTACTTTTGATACAAGGAGGTCACGATTATTGTTGACCGTTAAAACCTGGTGGTTGAAGATGCGTTATTCTTTAGGCACAATGTTCAAAACAAAAATTTTCAAATATTGTGATACACTTTTATCTATTAGATTTTATGTTCAATGGGCGAAAAAGTGATTGTGATCTTCTTGTATAAAAAATAAATAGTCTCATAATATATGATCCTTTTTTCAAAAACATTACGATTTATTTTCAGGTACAGTATGGTCCTCCTTATTTAACTCTCTCTCTTTCACTTCATGATCCAATGGACACATGGGCTCGGTCTTTCAAGTTACTTTTTATTATAGACTTCTTATTTTTGTCATGGCCCATCATTCTATCCCCTTATAATAGGCCATTCATCTCTCTCTCCCTCCTTTCTCTCTCTAACCACAAACCCTCTTTCCCTCTATCTCTCTCCCCTTTTCTCTCTCTACCCACAAAGTCTCTTTCCCTCTCTCTCTCCCCCATAAACCCAAGTTATTGTTTATTTTACCTCTCTGTATAAATAACAACTTGATCTCATCTCAATTTTGATTACAACCAAAATTTCTAAATTTATCTCTCTACAATTCATAACCTAAAAGTTAGATATCTGGATTCCTAACTCTTCCTTTCTCTCTCTACAATTCAAGACCTCAAAATTGGATTTCTAGATTCCTGTGTCTTCCCTCTATATCTTTAGGCTACAGCCTCAAAATTATATTTGACTTGAAGCATAGGTGATTATAGGGTTTAGTGCTCTTCGAGAAAAATTTATTTCAGAGGGTTTTTATTTTCGAGCTTTAAAGCTTGAGTTTGTAGGGTTAGGGTTTCTCTCTCCTCCAACTCCGAGAACTGTTTTTGGGACTCTGATTTTCGATCATCGATGACCTTAAATTTGAGACACAAGCAAACATCCATTAACAGGGACAGAAAGCTCGGATCCCAAACCCTAAATCGATGATTTGTTTCTTTTACATGGACACAATATAATGCGGTTCACGCTAGGGCAAAGGAAACCCTAACATCTGATCGATTTTGGGGTTTTTCTCTTACTAATCTGGAGCCTAGCTTAAATAATGCAAGATTCACATTTAAAGGCAACCAATCTAGGTTTCTGTTATTCTTCGATTTGATGAACTGGATCTGTAAAAAGTGTGCACAAAAGGAATAGGTTTTTTGATTTCTAGGGTTTAGAATGTTCAAATCGGCTGTGTACCATGGGGATTCCCTTTTGGGGGAAGCGGAGGTTTATCCAGAGAGAGAATATCTCAATTTGGAAACCATTACAAAGGAAATACGGATCTCTCACCTTTCACTTCCTAGTGAGAGATGCCCACCCTTAGCAGTTCTTCACACCATTGCTTCATGTGGAGTCTGCTTCAAATTGGAGTTCAAATCTCAATCAGGAGAATCGCCACTCTTCTCTCTCTACAATACTTGCCTCAAAGATAATAAGGTATCCCACCACATACCTGAGTCCTATGGAAAAGGGGCACCTTTATATACTCAGGGTTTTGATTATCTGAAAAAATGATGTTTCATTGATCACTCATTCAGACATGGCAAAAAGAAGAGGGAGTTGGAAAATTGTCCACTTTTAGTGGTTGTTTTTGTAATTAAACTCTACTTCGGAGCTCATCTGGATACACAGCCTCTGTGGGAAAGTTTATGGATCCATTTTGCTTTAAATTTTTCTGTATTTTGATGGAATTTTCATGAAAAAATCATCCAAGACTGCAAAATTCCTAGTTTTCTTTTAGATTAGTATTTGGGTGGACAAAGGGGCCTGTGTGAACTCAACCATCATGGCAGTACGCTGCTCATGAATGCTTAAAATTGGAATTTTGAAAGGATCGAGTCTTGCAAGCCCAACCTATTATTTAGCTCATTCATATCAAAGTTTGATTTTGTTTTGAAAAAGATACATTGGAGATGTTTCTTGTGCTTTTATAAAAGCAATTGCTTGAATTTTTTGCAAAATTTGAGCATATACTGCAGCTGTGTTTTTCTCCCTTTTCAAGTGTGGCATCACTGTGAAAAAATAGCGACTTCATGTCTTTCTCTGTTTTTTTAAAGTAAGGATTGGGGTTTTGATTATGTTTTTTGTGTTCATTTTATCATTCTTTGATGGATAATGACATATACCTATTCTATTTATTTTTTTTTAATGCACAGACGGCAGTTATGCCCCTAGGAGCAGAGGAGCTGCATTTGGTGGCTATGGCCTCTAAAAACAAGTTCGAGCTGTTCTCATGTTTTTGGGGTTTTCGCATTTCATTGGGTCTATACAATTCTTGTCTAGCAATGCTTAATTTAAGATGCCTCAGCATTGTATTTGATCTAGACGAGACCCTTATAGTTGCCAACACAATGCGATCTTTTGAAGATCGAATTGATGCTCTCCAGCGTAAGATTAGTAGCGAGCCTGATCCTCAGAGGGTCTCTGGCATGTTGGCCGAGGTCAAGAGGTATCAAGATGATAAAACTATATTGAAACAATATGTGGAGAGTGATCAGGTTGTTGAGAATGGGAAAGTCTTCAAACTGCAAAATGAAATTGTTCCTCCATTGTCAGACAGTCATCAAGCTATTGTTCGCCCACTGATAAGGTTACAAGAGAGGAACATCATATTGACTCGCATTAACCCAGTTGTAAGGATTCCTCGAACCTTATTTCTTTTCATTATTTTGTTGAGATAAGCAGGGATTCTCTATCTTTTTCTTTACCAGGTTAGCCTTTTAATAACTTGGCATATACCACACATGATTAGTCATATAATGCATAACTACTTGGCCATGTCACCATCAAGAAATATTTATGATGTCTTTCTCATGGATTGGTTATATCTACACTTTGGTACACCTTTGTTATGAATTGAATTATTGTATAATATTTTGGTTAATGGCTCAGCATGTAGGTATTGTTTGGAAAAAAAAAAAGCATTAAAGTCTATGGATATGGTCTTGGGGGTCCCTATTGGGCTCGCACTGCTTAGAAGTTGATATTTGTTGTTCAGGTGTTTATTATTCATGTTACCTATAAAATTCAATTTTTTTTAAAATTTTTCAAAAACAATAATCAGTGAAATGTATGTATATGACTCATCTTACGTGTTGACACTCCCGGGATGGATATCTATAAAAAAGAAGACACTCTTGGTATTCATTTCTGGATATCTCTCTTCTTGCTTGGGATTTTGGGCATATGCATTCGTCCTTCCAAGTGGTTTTTTTTTTCTTTTGATGGATATTGTAACTTTTACTAAAAGATAAAGTAAATGCTACCAATGGCACACACTTTGCGAAAGGATAGGCGGGGTTCATGGAGATGTCGAGTCAACATCTCAATGATCTGAGGCTCCCCACAATGGGCCCCTTAACACTCTCACTGTCAGTTAATGCATCTACTCTAGCAAAACTGTAGTCAGCAACTCCCTTATTAAAACATGATTTTTTCATTAAAACTTTGATTTTTTGAAATCTGTTGAAAACTACAAGTTGTTCAAAAGATCTTCAAAAAATCTTGTCTTGTTGGCAATATTGATTCAAAAGCACAGTTAATATTTTTCGAAAGAACTTTCTTAAGAACAACTACTTCCTCGTTTTCATGTCCTTCACAATTCAAACGTTGTTGAAACTTTGATTTTAAATATTTGAATTTTGGTTTTGAGACAAATTTACTAAAAGTGGGATAAAATCAAAGATCTTGAGAATGTCATCAAAAGTTTCACAAACATATTCTCATAGATACGTAGTCCAAAAATGGAACAAAAAAGTATTCTGCCCCTCTTCTCTATCTATAAAAACAGTCAGCAACATATTCCAAAAATAAAAAAAAATATTCTAAAAAAACTGTACTCCATAAAGATAGTAGCGTAGGGGAGTCACCCAATAAAAAATCTTCGTTTCCTCTACACCAAGCGTAAATAGAGTGGAAGACAGAGATGGAAGCCATAACTGAACATTCAGGTGGATGGGAAGTGGGGGTGTGGTTTGAACATTTGGTTTTGCTTACACAGATTGCTTGGCACAAATAAGGCTTTATAAATAAGTTTGATTGTAGTTCACCTTCTCTGGATTTTTTTTTCTCTCTATAGTGTCCAGCATACAACAATTTGATTTGGACCACTATATTTTTGGATTTTTGGGTTTTTGTTAACTGCAATTATATAATATGGGGCATTTGTTATATTTTATTTGCTAACAACAATCCTATACCTTGGGTTGTTGTTATTGTTACTTGTTAATGTGATTGTTGTGTTCAGTATTGTTTCTTGTTGCATTATATGTTCCCAATACAATCATTGTATATTTTGTGCTGTCACAGAGGAGAAAGCAAACCATGTTGTTGTGTTTAATGAGAATTTGGACAATAAATTTGTCAAGGACCCTAAATGCTACCAACTCTTTGCATGGAATTAACATTCAATGACTTCATTGTATCCTCGCATAAGTTATTGTGTGCTTCCTTTGTAAATTGTAAGTTTGTAACTTCACTTTAGATCATCTATTAGATATTCTATTTTGTCATCCCATTTTTTTGGGTATCGTAAAAAATATTCACAATTTTTTAACTTGCCTAAATTTTTGGTGATCCATGTTTTTACCCTGATCTTTGTCCATGTTTTAATTTGCTGATATATTATGACTCCTTAGTTTGGTAACCATGATAAAAACATTGTGGAAATGATGCATGTTCGATGTAGACAAGCGAAAAATCTTGTTCATAACGCACGTGAAATGCCACTGAACTTGAACCTATCTCGGCATGTATCTGATGACATGAAGGCAACTCCCTGAACCTCTCCCCAAAAAGACATAGTTTGCCATCCATAAGGAAGGCTCTCACCTCAATTATCAATAAATCACGCCTTCCAAGGGGATTGAAATAGGAATCTTAGCATCCTGCCCTTGTAGTTCATTAACATGTCTCCCACCCCACCAAAGCTCAGATTACTGCGAAAATGTTCAGTACAGAACACCAAATTTTTTTAAGGCTGGTATGAGTGCTATCTAATAATGTGTATTGGCATTGTCGGAGTGGTGTCTTAAAAATCCACATATGTGGTTCAGAGCATCATTTTAGGTGCCCTTCAGAACACAAATCAGTTTTGATGGACCCATAAAATACCCAACTTTTGTCAGTGGGATGAAACTTGAAAATACCAGTTTTCAGCCCATTTGCAAAAAAAATCCTTTGTGTGTCTGCCAATAACTTCAGGATGGAAATGCATGTGGCCTTTTAAGCCAGCACTTAGCCTCCTGACACATACTGTTGATGGGGACAAATATGACTATTTTATCCCCCGTTATTTCATTGAATGATTTTTGCAAAATAGTCATTTTCTCCACCCATAGCACAATTTAGGAATTATAGAACAATAGGATGTAGGTGAACTAGTCACTTTTAAATGATTTTTAAATGATTTTATGGCACATGTGGTGTATGGATAACTGCTGACATAATAATGAGATTTTTAAATGGCAATTGGTTAATACTAAAGAGTAAACACTCCCTTATTTTCAAATATTGAATACTCTAGTTGGTATTTTTACTAGAAGAATCAGCGGTGTAAAAATGTAAAACGTCATGAAAATAGAGAAATTACCATGCAGAATAAGTTATAGAGCTCAGAAGCTTAGATTTTTCAAAGAAAGTTGGCATCTTAATAACAAACTTTTTCTTGGATCCATTATTAGTGTAATCTCGTGTTTGGTATGTAGATAAATTGGCTTTGGTCTTTGGCTGGTTGGTAGTAGTATTGACAAACTGCAATACAACATTTCAGGTTCAAATCCCTCCATTGATGTATCCAAATAAAGAATGTATGACGGATTTTTTTCTTGTTGACAAGTATATGGCCTATGGATGAGGTCCCCTCGTGTGTGTTGTTTGCGGATGACATAGTTTTGATTGATGAGATTAGATACAGCGTCAATAGAAGTTAAAATTTTAGAGGAATGCTTTAGAATCTAAATGTTTTATATTATATGGAATGCAAGTTTAGTAATAATAAGAGTAGAAACGAGGAATTAGTTAAAATTGATGGCTAAGAAGTACCAAAAAGAGATTAATTTTGATATCTACAGTCAATAATCCTTGAGAATGGATGGTTCACCCTTCACAATTCTCCCTCCTACCTCTTTCACTTCTATCTACCTTTTCGCTTCTATCTCCTTCTCGTAACTCACTCTCTCCATGGTTTCCTAATGTGGCTCCACACCCTTCAATCCAAAAGGCTTCCCTCTCTTCTATTCACTCTCCCTAACCCGCCCACTCTCTACTTCATCTTCTGACCTTTCTCCTTCATCACGCTTCCACCCTTCCTTTCTCACCTCACCCCTTCTCTACTTCTCTTTCTTTTACTCTCTTCCCACCTATATCTATTTTGCAGGGCCCCTTTGGACAGTCAGAGTTTTGACTGGCACAAGTAGTTCTTCTTGCAGCCATGGCATTATTTTTTCACCACCCCTCTTCTTCTTCAAATCCAAGGACAGCTGTATTATGAGCACCTGATATGTGGGCTTATGTTGCACCACATCTTGTGGTAATTCTTCGTGTGTGTAGTTTTTTTTTGCCCCTTTTGCGCCTCTTTCCTTCCCCTAACTACTTTGGTTTTATGTTGTATTATGAGCACCTAACCTGTGGGATGCCTTTTTACTTCTTCTTGTGGTTTTTGTATTATTTCTTTTTATATTTATAAAGTTAACTTTTTCCTCAAAATAAAAAATAAAAAAAATCTGAGAATGGAGAGATTGAGGAAGATGTCACGCATAGAATTAGATTTGGGTGAACGAAGTGGAGATGTGCTTCTGGAGTCTTATATGATCGTCGCATGCCAATGAAACTGAAGGGGAAGTTCCATAGGACGACTGTGATGCCAATGAAACAGGATGTTGAGCGGTCAAGAAGCAACATATTCATAGAATGAGTGTAGCTAAGATGAGTATGTTGACATGAATGAGTGGCAAGACAAGAAAGGATATAATTTAAAGTGAATACATCTGAGGGAACTTAGGCGTGGCTCCAATAGGTGATAAGATGATGGAAAGTGGACTTATGTGGTCTGGTCATGTGCAACGTTGGTCTGGAACGACATCGGTTAAGAGGAGCAATTTGGTTCAAGTGGAAGGTTCTAAAAGGGCAAAAGGGAAGGCCCAAAAGGACATTGATCGAAGTAGCAAGAAAAGTTATTGGAACTTGTGGTCTGACTGAGGGTATGACCCTTGATAGAGCAGAATGGTGAGACAAGATTCGTGTAGCCGATAGATAAGGCTTAGATGATGATGATGATAATCCTTTTGGAATGCTTGTTGACATTCTTGATTTGCCATGTTCTCTATTTTATTTAATCTTTCTTTTCTTGGTTGTCTTAATAGTTTGTGTTTAATCTGGTTTGAATATGAAATAATAAAATAGTTAAACTTACTAAGTCATATCCTACATCAATGTTTCTAACAATTTACTTTCACTTTTAAGTTTGCAGTGTCAATTAATTTTGATGCCTTATATTTGTTTTAATCCCATCACTGTAGAAGATCTGATTTCAATCTGTCTTTAGGGTTATAACTTATAAAAGGAGTATCCTTTTTTTATGTATTTCGAGTTCTGTTTTTCCTGTGTCTGTTGGGTGACGAACACAATGTTTGGGTCTGATTATTGTAGGTTATGATTGAATTTAGTCTTGAGTTTTGCTTTGCCATGATTGGTATTTGATGTCCTTTCTTCTAACAATCTTTAAGGGGAAAGTAGGTTATTATCTCTTTATTAGCTTGAGGATTTTTTGGATGGCAGCCTATGACTTTTATTATTTCCAGATACGCGACACGAGTGTTCTTGTCAGGATGAGGCCTGCATGGGAGGACTTACGGAGTTACTTGACTGCAAAAGGTCGCAAACGTTTTGAGGTTTATGTTTGTACGATGGCAGAAAGGGATTATGCATTGGAGATGTGGAGGCTTCTGGATCCAGAAGCAAACTTGATAAACCCAAGACAACTTTTGGATCGTATCGTATGTGTTAAGTCAGGTAGGATGCCTTTAAAATTGCACTTCCTTTACTTGATGTGCCTGTGAACAATTTGAAAATTTTATTTGATTTTTGAATTTGCTCACGAGACAATGTTATGGATCATTGGTTTGTACTCATGCTATTTTATTAGCACCCACATTGAAAGAACTATTATCGTGTTCCTGTTTTTTTCCTTTTTTTTTTGTTTTTTGTTTTTTGATTGGTGTTGCTGCTACTTGAAATTCAATATTTTTTAGTGGACCTTGGGTTTCTACGATATGCGATTTTCTTTTTTCTTTAAGTTCCTCTGTTATAGTTACTTCACTGTTTGTGCTGATATGAAGGCCCTTGGACAGGATCAAGGAAGTCTTTGCTCACTGTTTTTCAAGATGGTATTTGCCATCCTAAAATGGCAATGGTGATCGATGATCGTTTGAAGGTGTGGGATGATAAAGATCAACCTCGAGTGCATGTTGTTCCGCCATATGCTCCATACTATGCTCCTCAGGCAGAGGTATTACTGATCATTTCAAACTAACTGTCTGCAATGGACTCATGTTTTCTGTGATTAATTTTCTCCAAGATGGACTTAAACTTGCTTTATCCTTATTTAATAGGTAAATAATGCTGTTCCAGTCTTGTATGTTGCAAGGAATGTTGCATGCAATGTCAGAAGTGGTTTCTTCAAGTAAGTTGAAGGGTATCCTTTTTCTGGTTTTATGCTGATGTTTTTAGCTTGTCAGTTGCATAGGTGAAACCATGATTGAAAAATTCAAATAGCTCAATTTGACTCTGGCAAGTGTTACCATCAGATTGTTTCGTGAATTTTAGTTTCCTTCGATAATCACTTTCCAAGTTTTACTAAGTATCTGATTGGTTTTGACCAAGTGTTTGAAACTGAAAACTTGGCTAAGTTTCTTCAAGTTTCGAGTTTTTCCTAGTTCTTTGTATTTATATGCATGTAAGTTTTTGCTATCCCTTTGATTTGGTTTGATGTTTTAAGGTGCTTATGGAAATGTACATAAGATGCTATAGGTAGAAGCAACCCTCTCCCTCACTAATCTACCTTTTATGTGAATTTCCTCTCTCTCTGTCACCCCCTCCTTAAATCTTACCCAAACCCTATGATTCCCACCTCTCTCTCACCATCTTATCTTTCCGAAATCCTGCACTCCTCATAGTCTTTCCTGAATACCTGATGTTTCCTGGATATAGTCTTATTTGTGGATAATGAATTATGATTTCTATGTATCCATCCATCCATTCTTTCATAAATGTTTATACAAAGAACATAAGTTCAAGTGAAATTTAATAGGGGGGAAAAAAAACATAGAACGGCGACAGCATGCTACCTTCTCCTTCTCAAATTGAATTATAGCCATGGTTCAAGATGACTTCATAAGGTCCAACTTTTCCTCATTTTCACCTTTTTTTTTCTTTTAAACAATGGGGACACTATATTATAGTATAAATATAACTAAAAAACCCCACAAGTTGGGGTGTTAGCAGTCGACAGACTGGGTGGAACATCAATTTTTTGTTTATCAAAATAGAAAAGATCTCCTAGACGGCCACTTGACTAGTTTAAACTGTCATCTCCTATGCTTCTGAACACTTTATATTGCGTTTACAGTATATGGATCTTAAATTTCATGGCGGTGGTTTTGATTTTGTAGGGATTTTGACGATGTTTTGTTGAAAAGAATTCCTGATGTTTTCTACGAAGATGATATTTCGTGTCTGCCATCTGCTCCTGATTCAAGCAATTATTTGCTGTCAGAGGTAACTTATGATGAGCTATGAGCTTTCAAGTTTCAACAATCTCTAATATTCAGGAGTTTTCTTTTTTGATAAACGTTAACGGGTGTAAGTTGAACACTTCTGATTCCTGTATTTACTATTTGTTCTTGAGTCACTTTTCAGGATGATTCTTCTGTCTTAAATGGAAATAAAGACCTTCCTATCCCAGAAGGCATGGTAGATTCCGAGGTTGAGCGGAGATTGAAGGTTACTCATTTTATTTATTGCAGTAATAGATGAAATTTTGGCATATTAACTTGTTTTCCATAATGTTCCCTCCTACAGGTTCCAAAATGATGGTGCTCCTTCAAAATATCCAGAGTCAGGCTTAGCTGCTTTTAGTTTGTAGATTTACAGCAACTCTTTTATTTAATGTTTTCCATTTTCTTGCTGCAGGATGCTAATTTTGCCATGCAAGCCATGCCTACTTCTACATCGAATAATAACTTTGAAAGGAGGCCGACAATGTCTCTCCAGCATGTTGCTTCTACCTCTAACATGATTTCACAATCACCTTGTCAAGGACCCATGTCTTTGAATAATAAGCAGTATAATCATGCTGTACCATCCCTTAAGCCCTCGGGTCACATTTGTTCTTCAGATTCTACCTTGCAGTGCTCCCCTGGTAGAGAAGAAGGAGAGGTTCCTGAGTCTGAATTAGATCCTGATACAAGGAGAAGACTTCTCATCTTGCAACATGGTCAAGACACTAGGGAACATGGTACAATTGATCCTCCTCCTCCTCCTTTCCCTTTGAGACCAGCTCTTCAGATTGCTGTGCCTCCGGCACAATCACATGGCCCCTGGTTTCCTGTGGAGGAAGAGATGAGTCCGAGACAGCTGAGTCATCCTCTCAGAGAATTCCCATTGGAACCAGAAGCTGTTCAATTTGATCGGCATCGAGCTCGTCCTTTTTTTCATGGTGTGGATGGCTCAATTCCTGCTGATAGAGTATTTAATGAAGCCCAAAGATTGTCTAAGGAGGTAAAATTTACTTGAACTTTTGTTTATGGAAAAGGTTGTATAATCTAGTGATTAAAAGCGTGGACGGGAGACTTGCCAGGGTCCTGAGCCCCCGATTAACTGACTTGGCCGAGTTAGCGGTCTGACTAGGCCAAATCTCTAGTAAATACATGGGGGAACCAGGATTTGGTAAGATTCATCTGAGTTTTGGTGTTGTCATCCGGACCTGGCACCCCGTTGGGTCAGGATGACTCGTGCGAGTCCGATCATTAGTCAACAGTTTCTGAATCCCTGGTATAAGCCAATGAACTATGGTATACTTTATTCTCCATTGGAGCCAATACCATCCAATGAAATGCTGTATGATGATGCGGAGGGGGTGGGGTCCATCAGAACATGGGATGATACCATTGGTGTCTTCTCTTTCACCATCCATCATTTCATTGGATGGTGACCATAATTGAAAATTATGCGGTGGTTCAACACAGTGCTTCCCTAGAAAATCAAAATCGAAAATGTATAGGACTTAGTGACTCACCACCTGAATCGACTTGATTAAGTCATTTCCCAGGAGGCTTCTGAGAAAAAGCCTAGCCTTGCAGGTTTTGGTTAAAAGCTGGTCGCGAGTCAACATGGATTGTTTGACTCGGCTGGGTTTATACTTTATAACATAGTTTATTTCTCTAGATTTTTGGTTTCGGTCTTTGATCCACCTGATTGACATGTTAATGTGCCTAAGTGATTTAACCCGATTCAATGGTTGATCAAGTCTGAGTTAGAGTTTTCGTACTGACAGTGATGACTTTCATTGGCTATGATATGCCATCGTTCATTGAATATAGTATGGTTGGCCTTTGTTTTATTTTTATGTGATTACTAGTTTTTGTGATTATGCAAAATAAATTTACTTTGGTATGTATAGGTTCAATACCGAGATGACCGTTTACATCAAAACCTCCCGAAAACAAGTTATTCTTCCTTCCCAGGTACTCTTTTGTAGATATAATATTGCAACAGTAACAGTGAGGTCATAATTGAACCAAGCAGATGAGTAGATATATGCTGATAGGCTTTAAGATGTTGCATTTAATTTTTATGGGTTATTAAATGTTTTTTTCATATTATTACAGATCTTGTAATTATATTGCTTGCTTTTGGTTCAAGTAACCTATTGTCAGACCTTTTTCTTGGATTTGAGATGGATAATGTTCCTTTTTTTTTTGAGAACTTAACTATGTGGAATGTGCTGTTGGAAGTTGTTAAGAATGTTGTGAATGTTGGAATGTGTTTGGGGGAGGGGGGGGGGGAAGGGGTTGTGAGCTGGTCTTAGCTGAGGAATATTTATGAAGGTATCAAAAACTTTGTATTCATGGGGGTCTGAGTAGACTGAGTGTAAGGCTTGAGACTCAACTCTCAATTTGACTTGCCACAGGACTCTGGTAAGTCTCGAGCCACTCAAAACTTTGTTATTAGTTGAAAGATGGGAAGCTTATCGCAATCTACAATTTATCATGGATACAGGATGTATCTATAAGCTTTTTTTTTTTTTTTTCGGGTGAGTGATGTATCTATAAGCTTACACTCATTTTATACTTGGTCTCACAACTGTCAGTTCTCAATTTTTTTTCTCATGGCTGGGAATGTAGTTTCTGTATATGCTGTTGTTATACTGGACTGCCGTATTCTTTATTATTGGAAAATTTTTCTCATTCAAGTTTTATTCAGAAGTTGAGGAGATGCCTCCAGGTCAATCATCATCCAATACCCGGGATGTTCCTTTTGCTACTGGGCAAGTTCCTCCGCAATACTCCCCTACTCCTGTTGGAGTTCTGAAGGATATTGCAATTAAGTGTGGATCAAAGGTGCTCATGGTGTTTTAATATAGATTTGGTTCTCAAACTCATGAAATTGTACATTATCTTATTCTATTCTCATTTTTTGTGACCAATTTTACTGCATGAAGGTGGATTTCAGGTCAATGGTGGTTCCTACTACCGAGTTGCAATTCTCTGTTGAGGTTGGTTGGTCAATCACTTCGTACAATCTATCAAAACGTGTAATTAAGTAGTCAATGAAATTTTTGTTTGTTTGACCATAAAGTGACTTTTCTGGATTGAGTCTAGTTATTTACGCAGCTGTCAATGGCTTCTGTGATTTGAATGTCACTTGACAGAATTGTTCAATATGAGAGAGCCATACCAAGTAGTATAGATCCCGGATTACTACAATCCCTTTTGGAAAAGGTGGGTTAACTAACATAAGAAAGATGGAACCGAATGCCTCTTTAAAAGAAAGCTCTTCGCCAACCAAGCGAATGAAGTCAATCAAGTATGCTCCATCCAGGAAGACATTGTAAGGGGGCTATTTTCAGTTCCCTCGATAAAAACAGCACTACCTAACTTATAATAAGTCTATCTATCAATGTCTCGAAGAATTGCCAAAGCATTTGACTCTTCATTCTTTGCAAGGGTATTGGTCGATCAAATCCTAGTTTCTAATGTGTCTGTGTGCATGCGTGGGTGTGTAATATCTTTGGTTGCTTTTCAAAATAAAAACAACCCAATGGTGACAAATTTTTTATTCAAGCATTCCTCTTTGCAAAGCGCGGCTCATATGGTTTAATCATAAGTACATCATTTCTATCTTTGTTTTCCTTCAATTCATGGATTTACAGGTAATTAGGTAATAGCCTAATATCACTATTGGTTTGGTCCAGGTTTGGTTTGTTGGTGAGAAAATAGGGGAAGGCATTGGTAAAACGAGGAAGGAAGCTCAATTTAAAGCGTCAGAGGCTTCTATACGCACTTTGGCTAGTATGGATACCTCCCTTTTTTATTTCCACTGCTACTTTCAAATATTTTCAGAACCCCATGTATGCTTCCGTTTGTTTATTTATTTGTTTGATTATTTTATTGCTATATAGTAATATTATTAATTTCTCTTTTTCTTCTAGAAAAAAAAACGATGCATTTTGTCAATATTTACTGCTGCTGGTGTTTACAAGAAACATGATATTATCAGTGAACTGAAGATAGGATGATTCATTGTGATTGTGGCAATGAGTTATTTAACTGTGATGGTAGTTGGCAAGCAAGAAATCAGTTCTGAATGTTGGATGGAAAAGATGCATACATAATTGCATTTGGAATCTTTTATAGTTTTGAGAGATGAGTCCATTAAATTTTCCCAAGAAAAATATCTATTTCTTGGTTTTTATTCAAAAAATAAATAAAATCTATTTCTCGGTTTCAATGGGCTGGGCCTGGTGCACAAGTTTTGCGCATGCAAACACGCGTTAACTGCAGCAAAACGATATAATTATTATTTTCTCTTGATTGGTAATTATTAGTTACGAGTTATAGAAGCGAGTTTTTTGGAATCACGTTTTTTACCCAAGCAATAGAAAAACATTACATAATTTCAGGTCTGGTGATCATGTGATGTTCCTAATTTCAAAAATATGCAGATGACATAGTTTTGATTGATTAGACCAAAACGGCGTCAACACAAAGTTAGAACTTTGAAGGGATGCTCTAGAATCTAAAGGTTTTAAAATTAGCCGGACTACGACAAAGTATATGGAATGCAAGTTTAGTGATAATAGGAATAGAGACGTGGAAGTAGTTAAGATTGACGTCCAAAAAGTACCAAAAAGGCTGCACTTTCGATATCTTGGGTTGATAATACAGAAAAATAGAGAGATTGAGGAAGAAACTACACACAAAATTAAAGCTTGGTAGGCGAAGTGGAGATGTGTAAGTGGACTTCTATGTGATCGCCGCATTCCAATGAAGCTGAAGGGCAAGTTCTATAGGACAACTGTGAGACCAGTTTGCTCTATGGGGGTAGAATATTAGGTGGACAAAAAACATATACCTATAGAATGAGTGTAGCGGAGATGAGGATGTTGAGATGGATGAGTGGCAAGTCAAGAAGGGATAGAATTCGAGAAAATTTAGGTGTGACACCAATAGGCAATAAGATGAGAGAGAGTAGACTTAGGTGGGCTGGCCGGCCATGTGTGGCGTAGACCTAGTACAACGCCTGTTAGGAGGGGCGGGTTATTTCAAGTAGAAGGCTCAAAAAGGGCAAGGGATATCCCCAAAAGGACGTGGTTGGAAGTAATCCGAAAAGATATGGGGACTTATGGGCTCACTGAGAGTATGACCCTTAATAAAGCAAAATAGCGAACTAGGATTCGTGTAGGAAAAGGCTATGATAATGATTATGATTTAAAAAAATAAAAATAAACTGTTGCTTATTTTTTTTTTTTAAAAAAAAAGAAAAAGAAAAAGAAAAAGGGAGTTCCCACAGCAAGAACTAAAATTGCCTAAAAATTCCAAAGTAGGTGATTATTATGCTTAGGAATCCCTAGTTCTCACATTTTTCTAGGAGTTTACTTGTCCCTCACATTTTAGTTCCCATAGTGTAGATTCTAGATACGATGTAGAAACGTTTTTGAAAGGCCCAAATGGCTGCGTTATTGACACTGAATTGAACTTCGTCCCCCCCCCCCCCTACTTTTAAATTAACAATATTTGTTCTTCACTATTGTAATCAACTATTGTTTGCTTACCTTTATTGGTTTTGACTTGTGCCTTTTGTATTGCTTCAAAGCTGGCCTCTAGTATTTGTCATACTTTGTAAGTATGTGTTGTTTTATTTATTGATGGCGGTGAACTAGATCCTTCTATTAAACAAGCCTAACAAAATACCACTGTTTCAAAAAGCAGACTGCCCAGCGCCGTCTAGGACCTGCGCCCCACCCAAGGGTGGAAATGCAGGTCATTTAGAGTATTTTTGGGTCATTTTTTTAATACTAAAGGGGCAAACTTGTGGGTTTTAGGTTCATTTGAAACCTAAAACCCATTAGAGACTATTTTAGAGAGAGAAAACCTATTTTTTTTTTCTACTGGGCCATCCAGGTTCTGGGCGCCCGCCTAGGCGTTGGGTGGCTTGGACCCCCTTGACCGCCTAGGTGCCGCGTAGCGCTTTTTGAAACACGAAAAAATACTCATTGCTATCAAATAGCGACAATCTTGCAAATTTCTACTTTTACATGGACTCTTGTCAATTACTTTCATTGTGTTGGAAAGCATACATTTATAAACAATGAAGACTTGATTTGCAGAGAAATTCATTAACAATATGACTGATTTGTATGCATCCTACGTTATAATTATTGGTTTTTTTTTTGTTGGATTCATAGATTTGTTGCATTGGAATTTTAGCTCTACTTTTTAAGTGCTACTCTAATCTTCATATTACTATCATTGTAGGGACATATTTAGCTCAGATTTCACCTGATATTGGACTTGGTTGTGGAGATATGGATGACCGTTCGCTTGGAAGTGACAATGGACTCATGGGTGACTCCATTAGTTCTGCTGGGCTTAGGGAAGATTCTCTACCAATTGCAAGTACCTCTGAGCAACAAAGATTTTTGGATCAAAGACTAGAGGGATCTAAGCAGTCGATTGGAGTTGTTTCTTCTCTTAAAGAATTGGTGAGCTGGATGCATTCTGTTTTTCCCTTCAGAAATATCTGTTCTAGTTGATGCTTGACTTTTGCATTGTGTTGACAGTGTCATTTCTTTGTTCTTTCAGTGCTCAGTGGAAGGCCTCAGTCTAGTATTTAAAGAGCTGCCTCCAACAGGTTCAAATCATAAAGGGGAAGTCTATGCACAGGTTTGGATAGTTTGTGATGTTTCTTTAGTATGTTATAACTAAGTCTGTATCTGAATGCAATAAATATGTTATCTACACACACATATATAGTGTGTTTGTCTATAGTTGACAACCCCTCAAAATACTGAGGTTAATGCTAGAAATTTAGGATGGCAATGGGCCGGGCGCCCCAGTCCAGCCTTAAAAAAGTAGGGCCTGGGCAACAGTTTGTGGTCCGATGTTTGGGCTAGGGCCAGTCCGGCCCAGTTTGGCCTGGCCCAGCCCTCTTTTTTTTCTTGTTTTCTCTTCTATCTCTTCTTCATTTGTTTTCGGCCCGGCCATTTGGGGACGAGGGCTGGGCTAGTGATGGCCCGACCTAGACCTGGTCTGTTGCCAGCGGTTGTTAGAATGAGTTGTAATGAGTGTGTTTACCGTTTGAAAACTTAATTTTTAAAGGTAATATTGACCTTTGTGTTTTCATGGTTGTTAATTGTAGATTATCCCATATATATATATATATATATATATATATATATGTATACTATTTATGTGTTTATTCTATATATTGTTGATATGGTTCATCAGAAGGGCATGGCACTATCTGTCACTTGACCTCATGAAGTTTAATATTCAGTGTACCAATTCTTTTATGATAAACTGTTACAGGTTGAAATAGCAGGACGCGTTTTAGGGGAAGGAGTTGGCTCAAGCTGGGAAGAAGCTAAGATACAGGTTCTTGGTGCTATGCCTGTACTTCATACTTGGTGTAGTTGATGGTTTTGTAGATGGTGGTCTTATGTATTGATGCATATAATTGGAATCCTACCAATTTGCATGTTTCATGTATATGAGTTTGTCTATATAGAAATTAACATGCAAATGTTACGCAACTACCTGTACATGTATGTGCACATGCATTGCCCTTGTGGTCATCTGAAAATCTGCAAGGAGCTTTATTCTCACCCAAGTGCTGCCGGTTTGAATCCATGCATCTAAACCCCACATTCAAACCTACATCTACACACAAATACATAGGTCTATCCTCATGTATCGTCTCAATTAGAATATCAAATGTCCAGAGAAGAAAATCTGATCAATATATGCATGCATTTTCAGATGCATTTGTGTGTGTATTTTTTCGGATGAGGAGTGTCCTCTTTATGGACAAATATCATTTCTCCGAAAGAGAATTTTGGAGGTTTGTTTGTGTATGATCTCACACTCATACACATACCAATCAAGACACACAAATGCATGCCCATATAGGTTATTCTAGGACACACCACATTAATGGTGAACTTAAAATTTACTACTCCAGGACTTTTGACTATAGATGTGAAACTGTCAAAATTACTTCAGTTGTACTTTTCTTTATTTCATGGCTATAACATGAATAAGGGCATTATTTTCATTGAGGACATTGTTGGTATTTTCACTGAAGGACAAAGTGTATTTTTGTTATCTCAAGAAGGACCTACTTTAAATTTTCACTAAAAGGCATTTGTATTATTAAAGTGCCTAGAGTATTATTCCATAATTACTCTTATGTGAAAATGTCAGTAATATCCTTTTTATAACAAAAATGTTCTTACTTATTTTATAGTTATAGTCTGATAGAAATAAAAGAAAGGGACAAATAGAGTAATTTTTATGGCTTACACTTCTTTCTAAATGTTACCTATAGGATGTAATGGGGTGTTAGTGTGTTTCTATGTGTGTGGATAAAACTTTTGTCAGTCGACTGGCCTACAGAACAGTATATGATTGGACGGTCCAAACTAAAGGAGAAGGGCCGATCTGGATGACTGAGAATGGTGGACACATTTTACCCCACATTTTTTATGCATATCAATTTTTTTGTTATTTATTTGGAGGTCTTAGATGGGTGAAATGCGTGTGCAAAATTTTGTTTTCCTCAGACTCTACTTCTTTCGAAGAAACCAAAAACATTTTTACATGCAACAATACCCATTCATTTTTTTTGTTCTTCAATCTGGGCCTTCTGGCCTATACTTATTTTTTTTTGCCAGTCTGCTTATAAGAACTTTTTCCAATATATATAGATATATATTTATGTGTGTTTGAGTGTGTGTATCGGAGACATCTTCTTCAATGAGATTATTATTATACATGAAAACATTTCAGTGAATCTTCATATTCTATATTAAACCACTAGAGAAACTTGAGAATGAGACTTAAAAACACTCACCCTAGATGACTTGGTTTGGGCATCAGTTGGATTTATAAGACTTGACCAAGTCTTACAATTTCCTGTCTTTTACATGTTTCTGGCAACTTGGCTAAACTTTACTGAATCACTGTGGTTCTGAACTGGATGGAGCCTCTTTGAACTTAAAACCATTTAATTGAGGTAGCATAACCTGTTTTGAGGAACCATTTTTCTCCAAGCCCATCAATGAGAAGACTCTATAGCAATGCCTGGTGCATTTGGTTTGTAGTTCCCCTTTTGTATATGTGCATGATTTTTATTTAAAAGAGTCAGAATACTACCTGATTTCATCATCTGGACTTGATACTGTTTCTGTACATGGCGCTTTGGTATCATTGACTGTAATTCTAGCAGTTAGAAGTCATTTATACTAGTTTGAAGGAATAAATGTTATTAAGTCTGGTGGTTTTGTTTCCACGCTCCTTTTTGTGTGAATATTGAGATTTTATCCACAGGCTGCTGAAGATGCTTTGGGAAGTTTGAAGTCTTCACTTATTCAACGGACCCAGAAGCGACCAAGTTCTCCGAGGTATGAATTTGGGTGCATCTCCTCATGCTGATGTCTACTTTGATATGATGCTTTCTGTGTTCTACTCATTTGGTGATACACTGAAAAGGAGATTATAGAATGGGTTTGTATATCATGAGACCATTTACTTTTGGTACAAGGAGGTCACAATCAATTTTAGCCATTTGATGTGAAATCCAATAGATTGAAGTGGTTCTCATTATTCGAGAAATTTTGTTTTGGACTTTGTGCCCAATCAATGACACATCTTCAACCACCCGACTTCACATTCAAGGGTCAATAATGATTGTGACCTCCATGTATCAAAAGTAAATGGTCTTATACATTTCTTTATAAAATTATGTAATAATTCTGAAACTGAGTGATAGTTGGTCCATCTGAGTCCAGGTACATGCTTTGGGGATTAGTTTATTGGGGTGGCATATTGAAATGTGGATTGTGGAAACCCACATTTTATGTGGTTATCACCATCCTACGAAACTGTCTAATGATGTAGATAGTGGGACCCATTTTTTCCTGATCCTGTGGGTCCCACTCTCTCCATCACAGTCCATGGACAGTGGTACTCAATGAAGTTCAATCTGTCTATATTCTATCCATCGTATTATAATATGCTTTCCCTTTTATCATGGAATTCATTATTCTCTTGGTCGTGCATTCTGTTTGTGTTTTTGGGGGACCCACAATTAGTCATTTGATTCTTGATAACAATGATTGAGGTATTTCATCTTTGAACCTTCATAAAGTATGTGCACTATGAAATTGTTTCAGGTCATCACTGAGTATCCAAAACAAACGGTCGAAGCCAGACTTAATTAGAGGATTGCAGCAAATAACATCCTCAACAAGATACTCCAAAAGTGGTTCTGCTGTATCTTAAAACCCATTTTTTTAGGTGGTTCTGCCACTAACTTGTGTACCACCAGTTGCTTCATTGGGGTTGTAACTGATAACCCCTTTGCACATTTTGGTGCCACTCGAGAATCCCCCACTTCTCTCCCCCCCACCCCCACAATGTGCTGCTGCTCCATGAAGGCTTTGAGATGAAGAGAGGAATTCTGCAACTACTACAACCCCTTTTGTCTGTTGTTCATCAGGGCTTCAACTAGTGGTTTTTCAAATCATATCCATTTGTTCTTTTATGATAGTGGATTCTCATTGATGATTTGGTGGGTGGGTTGTGTTTGAAGCGAGGAGGTTTGGGGGGAACCTGATTATGCTGGCAATTCGGGAGGGTTGTTGAGATAAATTAGTTGGACCTACCTGTGCCTAGATATTACTGCTCTGAGATATCGTCCCTTCAAGATAGCACATTCTTGGGAACATTGCAAGAAATTAGGACTGGAGGATTGAGAGCTAGTGTTTTAGTGACACTGCCAATCCATTGATGACAAGGACAAATCTGTACTTGCAGAGGATATCTGCCATTATTCTTTGCCCCACTTTAGCTGAGAGTTTTGCTGGGGCTTGTTGCTTAGCATAATTCACAATTTTCTTTTGGACTTGGATTCATTATTTCTTCTCCAGACTCCATACTGAATCACTGATGCTGTTGCGGTGGCCCAAAGAGATGAGGTATGGGGAATCAATTACGGTTAGGATTTGCTTTGAATAGGTGAAAGCTGACTATCATGGTGAAAGGTCATATGCATGTAACCTTCATGTTTTTGAGAGGAACACACTTCCATCAGAGGAATGCATTTGCATTGGTGCTTAGGTATGCTTATCGCCCTCAATTTGCCAACTATTGAGGAGAAGTTCTTGGTTATCACAGTGATTTCCGATCAGATTGCATTCTCAAATTAAGTTGGCACATTGACCATCCCAAGGGATTGGTTTGCTCGAACACTATCCATCTCCCATGATATTTAATTTGATGAAAGTCAACTTTTGGGGATGTAATCATTATCACCTGGATTTCTCTATCCAGGTGTTAGTTCTTATCTATTGCACCCGTTGCTCTGGTGATAACCGGGAATCAACTCTCAGAAGTTTTGAAAGTATCAAGGATAGAAGAATGTGAAATGTCCGGTATAAATGCTTTAGGGAATGCAAGGGTTTTAGGGTTTATTTCAAAATGAGGCATTGAGGGAGGGTTTATGATTGTCCTTTGTATTGTTCAAGATTGGATCCGGACCTTCAATTCAAAAGGCTGGTCGGCACATGCAGCAGCTATTCATTGAAATAATGAATCTTCTTCACCGTCTATATTTGCCACATCCAAGATCATCAAGTCTTTCGAGAGTGCTCTTTGAGCAACATGCAAGTGATTGTTCTTATGGGCTTACTCATGTTTAGCCCCAACCATCATTAGTGCGAACTAATGGCGAATGTTTGGAGCACGGTATATCATGGTCTGTGGACTATTATGAACGTTCGTTTAAATGCGTGGGGTAACACGTTCCTGATTGGCCTATCCTCTAAATATAAGTTCCTGATTTCACTTAGAGAGAGAGACTTCTTTCTCCCTTTTTGCCTTTTCTTTTTCCTAGTGCCAGTGTGTGTTTTTTTGCGTTATCTTTTTCATATCACGTGAGAGACCTTGGCAGGAAATATGATTTCTTTCTCTTACCTGTTTATGAAAAGGAAAATCACTTCATACAGTCAAATGTAGTATATTACTTCAAACCAATGTTTCGGTTTGGTGAGAAAAACAAAGCAATTTGGTGCTTCGGCCGGACAAAGAATTCTGGCACTTTTTTTTTAAAGAAAATTAATATAAACAAAATTGATATTTATATATAAAAGTAATTTTAAAAAAAAGTTTAAAAAATAAAAAATAAAGAAAATATTTTTTATAGATATTTCTTTGTTTTGGCTGAATTGGCATGAACTCGGCCAAATCGACCCAAAGCTGGCCGAAGTTGACTGAAGCAGCCCAAAGCATCAACACAAGGCTGCATTTCGCTTTGATCTAGGCCAACAATCGGAAGAAGGGAATCCTGCTTCAAACTTCTAAAGTGATCAAATCAAAAGAGCATTTGCTAGCAGGAGCAAAGTGTACATATTTGCACACTTATTGGATCGAAACAACCATTTATGATGGATTTTTTAGCCAATGATTTGATAATCAAAACAACCATTTATGATGGATTTTCGAGGTGCATTTTAACTCTACATTTTAATGTTACAACCTTATATAAACCTTTCCTAATATAAATGTGTCTGAGATGACATTTTAATTTTGATCAAATGATTATCATTAACCGGTGGAACACCAACAATAGTATAAAATCAAAAGACTTCATTTGTTCAATTTAATTCCTTTTCTTTTTCTTAGATTGACGATTATCGCACTCGAGATTAGCGAGATTCATATTCTATCGAAGTTCTATATTGAAGATGGATTGTAGAGGGGATGTATATCAATGAATGAGTCGGCTCACTGTTTTTTTTTTTTTTGAACTGCAAGTAATATCATATGAAGACGTACAAAAACAAAAGGAAAAGAAAAAAAGAAACACAACGGAATTACAACAAGGCGTCCTCTTTGGCTATACGGTCAGCCGCCTCATAAAAAACGAATCTATATGGTATTCTTGACCAAGCAATTCGATCTTGATTGGGTTGTCAGTCCAAGGATATATAATTTTGAGTACAAAGTGGACAAGGAAAAATATTGAACGAGATTATTTATTTTTTAGTACAAGGAGTATACATCCATTAGATTTAAAATTGGACAGGTCGGATATATCATTGCCCATTAGATTTAAAATTGAACAGGTGGGATATACCATTGACTGTTAGATTTAAAATTGAACGGACATAACATTAATCAAGTTCAAAGTTCAAAAAATCAACCTGTATTAAGCTTTGGGAATTGACATCCGATTATTAAAGTGATTATGACATTGTACTAAAAAAAGATATGATACGTGTAAGGTTGCAACTTCAAATAATAAGCACTTCTAAACTTTGTTATAAGATTAATTTTAGTGTTGAAAATTTTTAAGATTACGTGAAAGTCTATTTTTATATTTAATTATAAAAATTTTAATTTTAAAAATAATTCAAATTAAATAAATCTATAAACTCATGAAAATCTTAAAAATAAATGGTTCAAATAATATATCGTAAGATATAGTATTTATGAGACTCGAAAATCTTTTTTTTTTTTTATATCCATATATCTAGAAGTCGAAATAAATAATTAGATATTTTTCCAACATCTAAAAGTACTTTTTTGAGAGATTTTTAAGACGCACTTCAATTCTACATTGTAGAGTGTCAACCTTCCATAAACCTTTTCCCAAAAATAAAAAAGTTCTCATGGTACACAATCCTAATCCCTGAAACAAGGGCCAAAATATCAACTGTATGCATATACACTATCACTGTCCAAATCAACGGTGATGGAGGTCTTGCCATACATCTGACTCCTTCGATCACCGTTCAACCCACTGCCTCTTCGGTGATAATATCCGTGATCATCTTGTTAGAAGTATACCACTATACTCTCTTTCGCAAGAACATACGAGAGCCTTGTCAACACCAGGTATCGCGTTGAGCTCAAGCCATGCATCAGTTCCATAAGTACTTTAACGCATGTAGCTTTATAAAATTGAAAATTCAGAAATATTTTAGCTCTTAATTTTTAAATTTTTTTTTATGAGAGTACTTTCGGTAAAAATTTTAAATTTCGGATTTTAAACACCCAGAGATAGAAGGTTCTGTTTCTGTTTTTTAATTTAATCTGATTTTCTTGGCTTTTGTGTTCAATCTGGTTGAGCTAAGAGAGAGAGAGAGGATAATTTCTGGCTTTTTATGATGTAATTGTAATTGTTCCTTGTTTTACTGAGGACGGAAGAAATTATTAAGAGCTGGCTCAGTGTTTAGAGAAAATCTTTTGCTGCTTTAGATTTGTTGTTTTGAAGAGAGGTTTAAGGTTTTGCAGCTTGCCAACAATGGTGGACCGCCATTTCGTTAACGAGATGCCGGATTTCATCGAAGAAGGAAAAGGAGGAGAGAGAGAGGAATCCGACCCTCTGATGAAGCTACTTGTTACCCCCTACGCGTCAGTTGCTCAGCTCTTTATGGAAGCAGGGCTCTCTCTCAAAGATAAGGTACTTTTGTACTACCCCAATTGAGAGAGAGAGAGAGAGAGAGAGAGAGAGAGAGAGAGAGAGAGAGAGAGAGAGAGAGAGAGAGAGAGAGAGAGAGAGAGATTTTGGATAAACGGACTATAGTACTAGTTGCAGCTTCATAAACGACCTAATTTTAGCCTGGATAAATGAAGCGGTAAATGATAAGATTTCATAAGATCATTTTTTTGATTGAGTGAGTTCAGAAGACCTTTTTTTTTTTAATTGAGTGACCTGTTGTTGCTTACTCTATATTAGGACGATTAATTTATTATTAATTGAGTACTTATGAGAAGGATCTTTTGGCTGATTTGTACTTTCCATCTATTTTGTTGCATCGCAATTTGTTGATTATTGGTTCCATTAAGCAGACAGATGGAACAATGCCATGCTCATAGCTCACACACCATTAAAAAAAAAATGATGTTCTGAACTCTACCATTTTCCCCATTAAGGAGAAGATCACACAATGCCATAGCTCACCCCATTAAAAACAAAAAATGATCTTCTGAACTCTACCATTTACCCCATTAAGGAGAGGATGACACAATAGCATGCTCATAGCTCACCCCATTAAAAAAAAAAAGAAGGAAAGAAGAATAGTAGAATGTAATGTTCTTCCCCTAGGAAGGAGTAAATTTTGAAGGGTTTTAAGCTGAATTCCATTTGAGATATATGGACCACATACGAGCTCATTTTTCTGATAAAGAATCATTATTTTTGTGATTCATATCATAATCAAAAGATGCTTTCCCTTTTGGTGTACCAAGAACTCCCAATAGACAGTGAAAAGGAAGTACAATGTTGTTCATTTAATAACTTTATCGTGTTCAGACTCTCACCATGGTTCAGATTCTTAGAGCAGGAAGTTGAGGCAAAGATTCATAAAAGTCTTTCTTATAAGTTTGGCCCTTTTAATATTCATACACGTTTGAGGCTGCCTCATTCTCGTATTTGGTTATTAAATGAGCAGTATTCCCCTTTTTTTCACAGATTGTGAAGGAAACATGGGTGAATTGTGGCGGGCGTGTAAAGGATACTACTCTTTACACTGGTGCTCTCGGGACTGCATACTTGTTATTCAAAGCTTACCAGGTTACGAATAACAAGGATGATCTTTCCTTGTGCACAGAGATCATTGCAAGTTGTGATGTTTCATCAAGGGGAATGAGGGAGTTGAGTTTCTTTTTTATTGCTTTCCACGTCATGTCATTCTTGCCATGGGTTCTTCATTAACTTGTGATCAGCTGCTTGTTTCTATGTTTTTACAGAGATGTGACCTTTATCTGTGGCCAAGCTGGTATTTATGCTCTTGGTGCAGTTGCAGCAAAGTGCATTGGTGACCAATCACTTCTAGACCGCTATCTAAGCCTATTCAGAAAGGTAATTTCTAGAGTATTGTATGAAATTTTTGGCCGGAATTTTCTAAGATGTGATTAGGGAAGGGCTGATTTGGGCTCGGATGTGCCCGAGTTAGTTAGCTGGACCTGTCAGGGTGCCTGGTCTGGATTTTTAAATCGAGACATGGCTAGTTGGCCTTTGAGGGCTTGGCACCCTGGCTGATCAGGCCTGGCACCCTGGCCAGTCAAAAGTGTCAGCCCTCTTTTTTCTTTTTAATGTTGACTTGGGACCTTGGTAGAGCCTGTCTTTTTAAACACTGGTTCAAGGTAAGGGTTTAGTGATTGCCTTTTCTATTCCTAGTGGATTTGATGGGGGTAATCTGATCGGCATTGTCTGGTGGATTTGATGGGGGTAATCTGATTGGCGTTGTCTGGTGGATTTGATGGGGGTAATCTGATTGGCATTGTCTGGTGGATTTGATGGGGGTAATCTGATCGGCATTGTTATTTTTCTTTTCTTAATACATTCAAATCAATAGAACGTCGACGTTTTGAATGCATTAGGATTCTACTTTCTTATGCAAGAAGTTCTTTACTGCGTCTTCTCTGTTTTTTAAATTGTTGGCTCTGTGTTCTCATTGTCATTAACAATGTGTAGCTTTTCCTTCATTTTGGTATGCAGATCCCAAAACGTATAGAGAGCTATGACATTCCATATGAGCTGTTGTATGGAAGAAGTGGGTTCTTGTGGGCTTGCGCTTTCTTGAACCAACACATTGGTCCTGGAACAATTTCTTCTGATGTTACTGTAAGGGATTATTTCTCTGTTCTCTTGTTGATCATACTTGGGAAGTCTGTCTTCCGCATATAATTTGTGTTTGGAGATCGTAGTTGCGTCAATTTGACCATAGTGAGTCAAGAAATGTCCCAGATTGGCGTTAGCTTTTTTGTTAGGTCATAATTAATGTGTGTATGTGAAAAAAAGACTAATGTGATCTTGCTGGGGGATATATTTTTTATTTTTTTATTTTTTTCTTTTTTTCCACCCTTTTTTTTTTTCGTTTTCATTTTCTTTTGGTAAAGGTCACTTACAAGTAGTCTTATTACAATAACTTTTGCGTCAAAGAAAATAAAACTAGCAAATCTAAGATCTTAAAAACCTTGATGCCACTAAACCAATTTTCTTTAAATAAAGAAAATAACCACAATTCTTGTGCTTGGAAATATAAAGACAATATAATTAAATATGACAAGAAACAAAAAGAGAGTGTCGCAGATTACCTCAACCAAGTTTATTACATCCCCACACCGAGTCACCACCATTCGATGGCGCGGGATCAACGATCAACTTTCAATCTTAATCGAGAAAGCAAGTTTAGGCCAAATCCTCTAATGGAACTATGAACTCCTTTATTACAAATCTCAAACTATTAGGTGAATCCCCTTAGCAACCTAGTTTGAGAGAGATGCTTTTTTTTTCTACCACAATCCTATAGTCCAAAACCCCAAAGAGAGATGAGAGATGATGAGAGAGTTGAGAGAACCACCCTGAGAGAAATATCAAAGATGAGAGAGTGGGGGGTGCCCCTTTGGGTCTCTTGAGGGGGAGAGAGAGATACTTTCTTAAGAGAGATATATATTCTAAGTGGGGCGTGCCCTTTTTGTGGGATCTGAGAGAGATGGAAATTAGGTGTAAGAGATAAGGTGTAGAGATTTGGGTAGGGATCAATCCATTTTTATAGTACTTGAACAAGATTAGGGTTTCTTAGGGTTTTCTTTAGCTTGTCTCTTTTTGTGAGATTGAATATGAACCATTGATCTTGGGTGACTTGTGGGGTGAGAGATTTGCGCCCTCTATTCCATAGATGGGCCATCAACATCATGGAATATGCTAGAATTTTTATCCCCCATTCTTAAACCATTTTCCCATCAATAGAAATTAAATAAAATAATTTTATTCATAAGATAGTGGTTACCAAAATTATGCACAAGCCTTCTCATGCTTTCCAAAAGTCCTTTGAAAGCTTTCTCAAGGCAAAATCCTTCCAAAGCACTTCAGAGTTTTCTCTTCAAGCCAAAGGTTGAACTAACACAATGAAAGTTTCATTAGGGTGGGGCGTGCCACCCTAGGTGGTACTTCATGGGCCCCACCCACATGCAATGGTGGGCCCATTAACATATTAGGCCTCCCATGCAATATTAAAATTATTAAAATTAATTATATGATTTTTAGAAATTTATAAAATCAAATTTGAATATTTAAATCAATCTAAAATCAATATCTATGTTTTATAAATCCAATTTTGATAAATAAAAAGATCCAAAGATTTAAAAAAATTCAAATAACAATTCTAAAAATCATATATCATTAATACTCTCATAATTAAATTCATTAGATGGCAAAATGATCCATATAGTCTAGGAATTAGATAAATAGACACTAGGGTACTCCACCTTCAACTGTGGACTACGATTCATACTAGCTTTATCAAACCGACCCAGTATTTTTCATGACCCACATTCTATGCATGGGCTCATTAGTGGGTCACCAAAGTCTGGCCGATGAGTCAAGGGGTCGTAATCCCAATTTGTGGATTTCAGGTTTTCCCCTAGAGACGTACCAATGTCATCTAGACCTGATGCGACCACAACTCATATGACGCATAGAGGTATCTCTCGCACATGCATAAGCTTCAACCTGAAAGGTGGTTCGCTTTACCGAAATGACTATCATACATGCATGACGTGTGATGGCTCGCGAATGAGGCTTTGGCCCCCATCTCCAAAGGCCACCATCACACACAAGGGTCACACAGTCCCTCGGCTTACTCATCTGGGCATACTTCAACCTTATCAACGGATGACCTATTAGAATCCTTATTGGATAATTTTCTATGCCCAGGTAATATAGGTTTTTCCCAACCGACTGGAGTAGTTCGTCAAGCTCAGTCCAGTATCAACAAACATCGTTTGCTTAATATGGTCCACATATAACCACACTCCCACTGAGTTCATGTTCCATTATATAAAAATGTTTATTACAAGAACTCACGAGACCTTTAATGGCCACACTCACCCAATGGTATGGTTGTTGGCACTTATGCGTGTAGGCCTCTAGGCACATATAAATTATTAGGGGAAATTATCGAAATACACCAAACTTCTCAACTATTAACATTTTACCCTTTTTCAACTATCCAAAGTCATGATCATGTGTATTTTGATAGGCTTTTTGAAATTTCATCAAAGACATGCGTAAAATATTAAATAATTCATCTCTTAGTGCAGTTTGATGGATTTTCTTAAATTATATGTGTGGAGATGTAGAAAGCTCGCCTATATTCATAGCTCTTTATTGATCAGTCATCTGAGTGAAGAAAGCTAATGAATATTAAATTTTATAGGCTCCCATTGTGAAGGATATTTTTAAAGAAGGTAGGCGTTTATCTCATGGAGGCTGCCCACTGGTTTATGTATGGCATGGGAAAAAGTATTGGGGTGCTGCGCATGGTCTGGCAGGTATCATGCATGTGTTGATGCACTTTGAATTGAGCGCGCGAGAGGAGGAGGATGTTAAAGGTACTCTTCGATATATGATGCAAAACCGCTTTCCCAGCGGAAACTATCCTTCGAGTGAAGGGAGCACCACTGATAGGCTGGTGCATTGGTGTCATGGCGCTCCTGGTGTCGCTCTTACCATGTGCAGGGCTGTTCAGGTTATATCCAACTCCCTCCCCTTCCTCTTCCGTTTCTCTATTAGTGTCATGATGCTTCTGATCATTGTTTGTCTAATGCGTTGGATCCAACTGTTGCAATGACTATAGCACAGCCAAGATGGTTATTTAACTAGGGCACAAAATCAACAGTGCAAATTTTGGCAAAATCATTTTCAGTTCTAAAAACATTTTTGGCTGAATTTTGGTTTCTGTTTTCAAGAGTTGGTTCTGATGACAAAGATAGGGAGTACTGTTTATGATTTGTTTTCATTAGAGAAGAGCTCAGTAACAGAAAGTGTCCATTTGAAGAAGGCTGGTGGATAATGGCCCCATAAATTTATTGGACCATTGAGATCTGATTTTGAAAAAGTAAGTTTTTTTAGTATTATCCAAGGCTGAATCGCTTTTTTCTTTAGATGATTATTTTAAAAAATAAAAAAAATAAAAGAAGAAGAAGAAGAAGAAGGCTGTGGTAGCTTATTTGTGCTTTTCGTATCCAAAAATTGGCACTGCATGGATACCTCAGTGATGCTCATTTTATTACGACTTGGAACGTGTTGTAGTCATGAGGGACAGTTCTTAAAATTTTTTGATAGATCGGTATCCTGTAGATGATGGTGTGCTACACTAAGTTAAGCCAGTCACATTGGTATAAGGAATGCATAATCAATGGGTTCTGTTCCCACCTATATCCACCAGTAGAAAAAACAAACATCATCAGATCAGTTCTTAAAACGATGTGCTCACCAGGGTCCCCACTCCAAGTTAAAGTGCTGATCTGAGCTGGTGATTCTTGAAATATGGAACCTTTTAACTCTAAAGTCCTCTTTTTATGTTTTGAACACAATTCAGGCTTTTGGTGACAAAGAATTTATGGATGCTGCGGTGGATGCTACGGATGTGGTGTGGAAGCGGGGTCTGCTACGACGCGTCGGAATATGCCATGGTGTGAGCGGGAATGCATACGTGTTTCTCGCATTGTATCGGTTACTGGGCAAGGAGGAGTACCTCTACAAGGCAAAGGCATTTGCATGCTTCTTACTTGACTGTGGGGGTAGATTGATTTCATCAGGGGAGATGCATGGTGGGGATCGGTCCCTTTCGCTCTTTGAAGGGATGGCTGGAACCGCACACCTGTTCCTCGACATGACCAAGCCTTCTGATTCTAGATTCCCAGCATATGAGCTTTTTTAGGCTGAGCATAACAAAATAATCCGAAAATGCTTTGTAGAGAAAACTCATAGTCATGAGGTTGGAAACTTGATCTTAGGCTGTATGGTAGTGCCTTCCTAATGTTGTTATATGTTAATCTGGTCTCTATAATTATACAGACAAATATATTAATCTTGTATATGTGATCGTACACCAATTTGTATGTGTGTGAATATGTGTAGGTAGGAGTGGTTTTACCTTGACTTATTATTGTGTCAGCACGTGTCTGCGTGTCGATATCTATAAATTAAAAACAATATAAATATTACTTATAGAGATCAAACTTTGAGATTTTGTTCCATAAAAATTTGAAAGTAATATGTATTTTGTGGAGCTTGAATTTTGAAACGGTTTGACATAAAGGCTTTCACTCATCGCCTCAAGTATGTAAAAAAATAAGAGAAAAATGATAAATCTAATAGTTTGTTGAAAATGGTCAAATATATTTTTGCATTATTGTCATTTTACGTAAAATATTGGATGCTTTGGACTTGTAGAGGTGGCAATAGGTCGGGTCCAAATTATATATATATATATATATATATATATATATAGAGAGAGAGATGCTAGGGTGAGTCCACTAGTTCACGGGAAAAAATGAGCTCAAAGGTTTGAATTAAATGTGGGTCAATCTGATGATCATGGATGGATGTCCGATAGTGTTTGAATTTTAATTTTTTTTTTTTACAAATTTAAATCATTTGAAATGTGATGCGTGTGAACATAAAAAATAGGAGAATTTTTAAAAAATATCAAAAAAATATTTTACAGAAATTGACCAAAATTCTCAAGTGTGGCTTGATGAGAAGAGCACACGTTTAAAATTTCAAATGATTTGGATTTATAGAAAAAAATTAAAATTCAAAGACTGCTAAACATCCGTATTCATCAAATCGGTCCAGATTCAATTTGGGCCGTTGAGTTTATACTATTTCATGTGCTAGTGGGTTCACCCAAGTTTTTTCTATATATATATATATATATATATATGTGTGTGTGTGTGTGTGTGTGTTTGTGTGTATGTATGTGTGTGACCTGGACCCAATCCGTCATGTCAAATTCTTAGACCCAAACTCAGACCTTGGTCAAGTTGACCTTTCGAGTCCTAAGTCGGATCTTGATCCGGGTCCATTGCCGACATGTGAAAATATATGGGACTTGGACCCAATCCGTCAAGTCAAATTTTTGGACCCATACCCGAACCTTGGTCGGGTTGACTTTTCGGGTCCCAAGTCGATTTTAAAGAATCGATTTGTGTCCAAAAGTATTTAGAAATTTTTCAAAAAGGATAAAAAAAATGTAAAAATAAGTATTAATGACCAAAACAAT
This sequence comes from Amborella trichopoda, assembly GCF_054954075.1. Lineage (NCBI taxonomy): Eukaryota > Viridiplantae > Streptophyta > Magnoliopsida > Amborellales > Amborellaceae > Amborella > Amborella trichopoda. Next base: position 44,150,227 of record NC_142342.1, read on the forward strand.
TTTCAATCTTTATTAAAAGATAAACATTAAAAAATACATTACAAACAAATTCTCTAAATTTTTATTTTTTTTATATAATTTTTTCAAATTTGTTTTAACTACCTGGCCGGTTCACCAAAACCGGTTGAAATGTCAATAACTGGTTTCGATTTAATCGGGCGGTAAGAATTTGAACCCTCAATTTTTCCTATACTGTTTGAGATAGTCTACAAAGGGACCATTTATCTTTTATCAATAGAGCTCACAATCATTCTCACTCATGAGATGTGCTTTGGGGTTAGCCACAAAGTCTCGAGAATTTTTTTTTAAAACATATTGTATCCATTCAATAACACTTTTACAACCATCAATTTTAAAATTTAAGAAACAAAAATAATTGTGATCTCCACATACAAAAGAACAATGGCTTCTATGAAGAAAATCCCATTTGATTTACCTATCAAGACTTAAGTATCTTGACCTCATCCTTTAATGGTAAGAGAAACTGACCACCAGCATTTGGATAATATGTTACAGCTCACAATTGGTACAAATCCACTGCAATCTCACTGCAGGGCTAGAGAGAGACGTTTTTTTTTTTACAGAATCATGAATTTGTAGCAGCAACAACTTTGTATCTACAATGGAAATAACTCGATGACAATGGCAAGAAATGTCTATCAAGTTTGCACTCCTGTTCATGAAAAAACTCTTTCGCCTGTTCATAATATAAGCTTGGGGCATGGTTGAATACGAAAAGGTCCCAAACCAGATTTAGCAAAGAGAGTTCAGGTAATGGAACAGGGCGAATCCCACCTGTGAAAGTAAACGAGCACACGACTAAGTTTAATGAAATAGTGCCATTTATTATGATGACGAAGATAAATACTAAATCATTGTAAAGAAGTACACATTTGAATATAGTTACAAGTATATACCAATATCAGATGACCACTTGAGACCCCAATAATAACCAGACTCCAATGAAATTGCATCATACTCTCGAAGATCACAGCTAGCATTCACACAAACTGCCTGTGTAAATCATCCAATTACAAAACCAAATTCTGATATTTTGACATTTCCCTTATCCAAAACCACCAATACCATCTTGGGAGTGAAGGAAATGCAGCCTCTGTATCTAGCAAAATACATCCATAACAAATCTCTATAAATTCTTTGCAAGGGAAATCTTCATTCCCTAATAAGAATAAAATTCCAACAAAATCTACTCACAAACCTTTCCACTTGAAGACTTGACTATGATAGAAACACAGAGAGAAGCCAGAAAGAAGCCCATGAATTTTCTGCTTAAACCAAAAAAGAATAAAGATTTATATTCTCTCTCTTGTGCATCATAAATCACCTTAATGACATACAGAAATGAAGCTATAAAACCCTATAGAAAGAATAATATCAATCAATAATACTTGTTTAACTTTTGTTTTTGAAATTCTAAGATGGAAACAAGATTGGCAAAACCATGATCGATTGTCACATCTTTCAAAAAGTTTCTTTAAACTGAAGTGGATCATACATGAAAATGAACAGCACATAAATATCTAAAAACAATATCATCTACTAATATGGAAAGGACAAACCTTACAATAACGCAACCATGAGGGCATGTTTCCAACTATGGAAAATTGCATTTTATGTCCATGGAGACTCAACTGCTGCTGAGACAATAGCTCTGCTAGAACGCATAAAGAGATACATTTTGCAGGGGAGATCGAGTCGTCTACAGCCACATCTCCAGGGAGGCCAATGCAGTGGCTGATCATTATGAACAACTAGGAGCAGCAGCTTCAACACCAAGCGGTTACATGAGACAATCTCTTCTTTTCTCTTCTTCCATCTCTCTCTCTCTCTCTCTCTTCTCTCCTTTTCTCTTTTCGTCCCCTTCTCTCTCTTCTCTCTCTTTCTATTTTCTTCCCCTTCTCTCTCTCTCTCTCTCTCTCGCTCTCTCTCTCTCGTCAAATTTGCTCTACTGCTTTTTGTATCAGCCTACCTCTCGTGGGCAGTAAATCTTTTTCTTTTTTCTTTCTTTCTTTTTCTTTCTTCCAAACCTATTTTTGTAATCCAGCACCATCTCTTGTGGTTAGCCTAAGGGATACTTTTGTACTCTACTTGCTTAACTAATACAATTCTTGCCATACTAGGAAAAAAAAAACAGCTCATTTTGCTTTTCTAGACAGAGTGAGGAGAGACAAATCCTCTTACTATTGGAACTCTCTGGAACACGTATAAAGAATTCAAGTTACACAACAAAAAAAGAAAGAAACAATATGTCTTGCATTACCTTAACTGAAAACAACATAAAACGGTTTTATGATAACCATTGAAACACTTTAGGACAAGCATAAACAATTCTATTTATGTAATTGATGAATTATTTGCGGCAAGTTCCCGTAGTATCCCAGATACATTGGCCCCATGAATCTCGGGCCATGAAAGAATTTCTTGGTACGAAAAGTGGTGATGCATAGTTTCTTCCATCCAATTGAACTTACTCCTAAGTAGAGATAAATTTCAACCGTATGATGGCATTAACATGGTGAAAGAGTAAACAGATGTCAATTAAGAATAAAACTAATGAACATAGTGGTTGCATGCTTCGGATCACTCTAGGACATGAATCATCATCATCATTAGAGCATTTTCCCAACTATTGGCTACACGAATCTTGGTCCTCCATTCTGCTCTATCAAGGGTCATACCCTTAGTGAGGCCATAAGGCCCCATATTTTTTTCACTATTTTCAACCATGTCCTTTTAGCCCTACCCCTTGTTCTTTTTGAGCCTTCCACTTGAACCAACTCGCACCTCCTAACAAGTGTTGTACTGGCTCTGGATTGCACATAGCCAGCCCACCTAAGTCTACTTGCTCTCATCTTATCGCCCATTGGAGCCACACCTAAATTATCCCAAATGTATTCATTTCGAATTCTATCCCTTTTTGTTTTGCCACTCATCCATCTTAATATCCTCATCTCACCTACACTCATCCCATGGGTATGTTGTTTCCTGACCGCTCAACATTCTGCCCCAAAAAGCAAAGCCAGTCTCCCAGTTGTCCTATAGAACTTCCCCTTCAGCTTTAGTGGTAATACAGTGATCACATAAAACTCCGGTTGCACATGATGGATGATGAATGATGAAACCAAATGACATCATCTTGATAACTGATATTAGTTTTGCAATGTTTAGGTGAATCCCCTCATCAGGGATATGCTAGTCATTCTTTACTTATTTATTGTATATATACATTGTACACTGCTTGCGTCATATTGATGAGAGAGCATTCTTTCCAGGTGTCCAGTTTTGTAGAGAGACATAGGGTAGAAGATAAGTAGTAGGTTCCTTTTGAACTGCATTCTTTAGAACTTCATAATCTTGTGGAAGTACAGTTTGTCATGCATACCCCTATAACATTATTCGAGGAAAGAAAGCTAGTATTGGTAAAGAATTAATGAACTGCCTCCGAACTTAAAACACTAAATGAATTATCATACAAATTCATATGACACATAGAACAACAACCAATATGGAGATGCTTATGATACAAAGAGCGTACAAAATTATAGCATGCGTATCCTTTGAGAAAACAACATGCTGAAATCTCCATCTCATGTACAAAAATGTCGATTATGAGTATATGAATAGGACTTGATGGATATAATACTAAATGCTGCTCTTGAGAAAATAGAACCCTGAACTCTGTATTTTTTTTTTTTCATTTTTTGAAGCATACATTGGCTAAACCTTCAACCCAAATTAACTCAGACAGAATACACCAATGAAACTCTGGCCTATTTAAATCTAGCACCACTAGAAGTAATATAAATAGACAGAAAAAACATGCATCAGAGGAAAAAACTGAAAAGAAACGTAAAACTTGCAGGAAACTCATTAACTCATAATGAATGTGATGATTGACAGGGGTATAATACAAATGTTCATTAGGTATGTACCGAAAAAATAAAAAATCAAGAGTAATACAGAAAAAGAAGCTCAAGCTTCACATGAATGAGATGATGCAATTGCTACACCTGCATTACAATAGTCCCAGAGCATTACTCTTCACTAGAACTGTATTACAAGAGTGTATCACAAGAGTAAAGCATATATGCATGTATTTAGGTATGCATTCATGTGTATGTGAACAATTTGAGAGTATGTATGTGTATCCAAGCATGCCGATATTTAGTAATTGAATCATTTCCAAAAAACGGATGAATGTTAGATATGCATTCATGTGTATGTGAACAATTTGAGAGTATGTATGTGTATTCAAGCATGCTGATATTTAGTAATTGAATCATTTCCAAAAAATGGATATTAAATGATTTGAGTTTTTGAAAAGCATGCCTATTGAAAAGAAAAAAAATGTGTGAAAAGCATGTTTCAATCTATGCAGCCAACTAAAAGTTTGATGTTCACTCGTCAATATCCATCTAAATGTTGCTCACTCATTATTATTTAGAGAAAGGTAGTTTCCAAACTCATAACGAGATCAATATGAAGCCATTGAAAACCCAAAGAAACCCAACTTTTTGAATTTTATTATTTATTAACAAAAACAATTTGCTAAACAATTCGAAAATAGGAAACACGATCCGATCCATAAACATAGAGAGAGAGAGAGAGAGAGAGAGAGAGAGAGAGAGTAATTGAACAAATAAACAACATAATCAATAAAAAGAGATAAAGAGGCTTGCCTCCATAGCATGGCTAGCTTTAGGCCTTCCTCAGAGTATATTTCTTTCATATTGATAACTGTGAGAGATATATAGCAAGCTGTATCACATTGAATCAACTCCATTTTCTTGATCAAAGCAAAGAGAAAGTATCTTGTCTTCTTCAATAACAAATTGGAAGAAAATTGGAAGTCATCTTTTTGAGTAAATATGTCAAAGCTCACTTGGAAACGTCTGCGATTCCGAATCATTTCTGGAATCAGAATCGCATGTATCAGAAGTTTTGGAATCTAGGAATCGTTGTCCATACAATTCGGATTTAAGAAAAATGATTCTCAATATTTCGGAATCGCGATTCAAACAATTAGGAATCATATTTCCTATTTGCAAGAATCGATGTCCTTTCATGTTGGAATTACGTTTCATACCTACATGGAATCACACATGACCACACTTGTTTCGGTGGTTGTTGAAATCGTAATTCCTATAAATAAGGAATCGTGATTCCTAAAATTCTAGAATCGTTGTCCCTATCAACTTGGAATCAACATTCTCACCATTCCGGAATCGTGATTCTCCCCATATTGGAATCGAGAATGTCGAACCAATTCCCTCCGGTATATGAGAGAAGCATTCAAAAAATATATAAATTTACCCATTACTACAAGATCAAATTTTGGTCTGTATATACTCAGTGCAAGACTCCAAGTACTACTGTCAACCTTTATGATTTCTTTGTGGACAATCCCATACAATGGACTCGGTCTACCGATAACCCTATTATGCTTACAAGGTCTGGAGTTAGTCTACGGCATACAAGGAGTGAGAACGAGGGCAAGCTCCCTTTATCTCCTTTCCTTGAATTATAAAATAAGTACATGACATAGTAATTCTTCTGTGTTAAATGTAGTTTTGAGTCTTTTAACTTTTGTAAATTGAGTTATTCAATTTTTAGTCAATTTCTCTGATATTTAATGATTAATTTAACCTAAAACACCACACAGGGCACTTCGCTCATATCTTTATTATCTTCTTATTTTACTTAAAGAAAGCATTTTTATCCTCTTATTCAACTTGAAGAAATGACGATGCCGATCATATATTAAACACTATTACATTAGTAGTTTAGTACCCACACCATTTACCAAACATTATTAAATTTGAAGTAACATATTTTTTTAGTATTATTTATTCTTGGTAAGAGTTCTTAAAAAGTAACATGGAATAAAAGGTGGAAATTAGTAAATAAGAAAATAAAAAATTTAACATATTACTTATATTTTAAATTTTGATTTTATTGGTGTGCGCAACAACTTCAAATGCTCTCACGCTCTCATACATGTCGCGCTCACTCATGATTGAGCACACATCGAAGGGTTTCTTCTCTCTCCCTATGCTCACATATTACTCATATTTTAAATTTTGATTTTATTACCGTGTGCAACAACTTCAAATTCTCTCACGCTCTCATACATGTCGCGCTCACTCATGATTGAGCACACATCGAACGGTTTCTGTTCTCCCTATGCTCACATTGCTTCCTGACAACATGGATTCGTAATTCCTTAATACTTTTAATCAACGTTTAGCATAAGTAGAATGACATTGTTGTGTAGCAAGGAATCGCAAGGCCTGCAATATAGAAACTTGATTCCAAATAACATGGATTCACAATTCCAAAAAATTTGGAATCAACATTTCTCACAAGCGGAATCACATTCTTTTATAGCTAAGAATTATAAAATCCTCGATATCGAATCTTGATTCCAACAATCCAGGAATCGAGATTCCTAAACTAGGTGAAATCGCGTTTCTCAAAAAATGGAAACATGATTCCTTTCTTTTAGAATCGACTTTCGCCCGGGGAGATGCCGAATCGAGATTCCGAAATGGAATCGCTACCCTCATAGGCGAATCGGGTAAGTATATGCTGGACTACGAAAACATTAAGACACATTGATAGTGAAAGACAATATTCTTGGGTAATTACTTGATACAAGAAAGACATTAAGTTATGTGTATGGCTGGCCTCCTACCTCCCTCCCTGTCTATCTATATATCTATATCTATATCTTTACCCGTGCTCTTCCAAAATGGCACGGGAACCCTTGCATACTTATCACCGCAACCGAGCATAACATCGATTCAGAATTTATGAAAAGATGTGGCAAAGTTTTATGCTGCCTCTATATATATATGGAGAGAGAGAGAGAGAGATACCTCTTCAATCCTAGAGGAAATGGGTATGTATTTTGAAATTATATATATCAAAAAACAAAATGAAGATTAGTTAACCTTTCCTCAAAAACAAAAAAAACAAAAAAAACAAAATGAACACATTATCTAGAAAAATAAAAGAGAAAAGAGAAAAGAGAAGAAACACATACCACAAATCTAAAATATAAATTGCTCTTTGCACTGCCTTTACTGCTTCCGTTCTTCTCCCACTGATTACCCTTCTATTTTGCACACCTTCAATCTCCTTCTCTATGTGCCGAGAAACCTCCTCAAGAAAATGGCTCAAAAATAGCACAAAGTAATTGTCCGGACTCACCTTGTCTATGCTTTCTTCTCTACAATTCTCCCTCTGCTCTCTCTCCTTATTCGAAGTGAGAATCTCCTTGTCTTCTATCCTGCCTTCTTTATTATCCAATAAAGCCAATAATATCGGTAGTAATAAAAAAATGTTAGTTCCTAAAAATCTGAACCACTTACCAAACGTACGCCAAACTCCCATATAGTCATTAAATGACACATATGCATGAAGTAAACCTGTACCATGCATGTACAAGATTGCCATGAATCTTTACCGATTGCTATATTTCTTACACATGTTGATCCAGTTGTCTGACTGTGAATAGCTTCTCAATAGCATGATTGGAATATTGCTTGCAGGGGGCTGTAGATGATTAGTTAAATGGAGGTGGGTGATATGATGTATATACCATTACAGGAATCATGTTGCGACATATGCATTGGGCATGAGACAAGCTGTTTAGTTCATTCTTATTATGTTGTGTCCCAACAAACTTCAAAGTGGACAGATGCATCATTGAAAAATTTGTAGCATAACCATATTCCTATTATGTGTTAACCACACAATCAATCGTGGCGTTAGAAAGCTCAAATGAACTCTACATGGCTTGGGCTGAAGTTGCACTGAATATAACCTATGTTGGGAGAGCCAGCAATAGTCAAAAGCTACTTTTCTCAGTGTTTTATGATGTATTTTGTTTGCTTAGTGCTGTTTGAGCCAGGCTGTTAATTTGGATGTTACTCTTAGAAACTGCTTTAGTGATTATTCATATGGTCAATGGAGCTCAGAGAATCAAGAGAACTCGGTGAGCCAAAGTTATCATCACCTTAAATTGACAGAGAAAAAGAAGACAGTCAAACATTATGCAGCAATGGCATTGCTTTAAAAGCTAATGTAATTAGTTAACAGCTAAAAGCTTACACTTATATATGGTGGAACCAGTGTTCTGAAACTCAACTCGGCCAAGGTACTCAGCCCTTGGCCAAGCCAAGCAATGCAGTGAAAAAAATTTAAAAAAGGGAAAAGTTTCTAAAAAATAACCAAAAATCATTCAATTATATTTAGAGTTAATAGAAATCATTAGAAGATAAAAGAAGATGAAAAAAACTATAAAATATGGACAAATTTAAATTTTTTATTTATAACATTAATATTTCAGAAAAACTTTAAAAAGGAAAAAAATATGAAAGATCCCAAATCATACTAAAAACTATAAAAATATCTAAAAAAATGATTTCTAAGTAACTTATCATTCATTTTTTAGTTTTTGTAGATTTTTTTAATATTTTTTAAATTTTTTTAGGGGTTCTTTTTTGGGGGGGCGAGTTGGACACCTAACTCACCCCAAAATGGCCTCACCACTGGGGTGGGGCTGAGTTACTCCAACGAGTCCAAGTGGAATCCGCCAAGACACAGAACACTGGGTGGAACCTCAGATTTTTTCTTTTTTTGTCTTTTGATTAAAGTTGAGCTTCAGAATATTTTTCCTTTTTTCCTTTTATTCATGCTCCTAAAGTGTACTTAAGAATAGAAAAGGTTGCTACTGCAGTACAAATACAACCCGAATACAAACCCTAAAGTTTTTTGAGTTATTCTAACCTTTATCATCCCTTTCTTAGGTGTTAGCATGCACAAAATAAAGAAGGATAGATGCACCCTTCAGTAGGCTCACTAAATCAAAGAAAGAAAGAGAAGGTTGGAAAGCTTAACGCACAACAAATTCAAACAATACTCTGACGTTGAATATGAATTTGACATAATGGTTTGAAGTGGTAGTAAACAAGAGGTTTCATTGGAAAGCTCCTTTAGCTGCAAGCAAGCCTTTGACATCGCTTTCTACCTTCTTGCGGAGGTCTTTGTGAGGGAGACGCTCCATAACCTCGGCACCGAAGGAGAAAACGAGAGCATTCCTAGCTGTTTGTAGGTCCACCCCTCGAGCCCTGAAATAGAAGAGCTGGTCATCTTCGAGGTCACTTATTGCAGCTCCATGAGAACATTTGACATCATCAGCCACAATCTGAAGGTTGGGTTTCACGTTGACAGTTGCTTGGGGCGCAAGGAGAAGGCTTCTTGTCAATTGTCCAGCATCTGTCTGCTGAGCTTTCCTGCACCATTCATTACACGCGCAGAGTGAGCTCCCTTCGTCTTGCATACACAGATGGACTAAAGAACAAAGAAGGAAAGCTTTATATGGTGGTATGCTTTCATGTTTATGCCTCCTGGGTACTTTTAAGGTAACAAAAGATGAAAATTTTAGGGAGATTTACGTATCCTCGCTTCTATAGGCCTTTTGAGTTTTGTTCTAATGAGTAATGACAATGTACCATATATTGTATGCACTACAAGATGTTAAGGTTCATACAGCTTGCCATAAAGGTCAATGAAAATAAGGTTGTGCCATAGAGCTTTCCGCTTGATTACATAAATAACCAACAGACAAAGCTGAAGGTTCTTCACAGGTTATGAGATATTGTAATCAAATAAGCAATCTATAAATGCTAGGTGCCTCAATGCATAACGTATTGAAGAAAGCAAATTTATGAATGTAATCACCAGGGAGAAAATGCGCAAGCAACCTATATATGAAAAAATGTTGTAAATATGCCTCTCACAAGTTTTTAGAGGCTTGAGTCCCAACCATATATCTCCAGGGCCCTCAAAAATCCCACACCGAATAAGGTCAATGGCCCGAAAATGGAACAGTTCAAAGGGACATTGAACAAATTGAACAATTGATTTCTCTTTAATATGCTCTTAACGCAAATTTCAATGAGGCATGTCCCTTATGTGTTTACTAAGTTTTGAGCTTGCCACCTCTCAGTCCTCCTGCAAGTACCTTAAGCTACCAGAACTCCCAAGTCAAGTCATGCATAGATATCATGGTCTTTAGAGTTCAACTGGATTCAACTTAACATAATCAACAGGCAAAAAGCTGAAGACTCTTCATAAGTTACTAGAATAGTATATCTATTAAGCAATTTAAATTTTATATGTTTCTAAATGAAATTCAAATGCATACCCATAAAAAAGGGCCGTAACCCGGTGCTGGTCCCACCTACGCAGGGTCCCAGGAGGGGTGATGTAACAATCCTAAACTTTCAAAAAAAAAAAACAAGAAGAAAAGAAACTTTTAATAAGTGATGGTTCATATAAGTATTATGGTCCTTAGGGACCATCACCACTTTTGTTAACTTTTCCTTTCCTTTACCACGTCCTTTAGTGGACGTGGGCTTTAAGCATTTGATGTGTAATATAATTGTTACACCTCATGTATGAGGTGTAACTTAATAAAATAATATAATAAGGTATCTTAAGAATTTAAATAGGAGAGGCGAGGACTCCCATGCTAGCAATTTTTTGAGATCTTTCTCTCTCTAGTCGAAACACAATGAGCTCCTCCCTCTAGCCGAATTTTTATCGGAAGCTCCTTCTCAAATATTTTAGGTAAGTGACTTCATTATCTTGAAAAATAATCCGTTCTTTTTAAAAATGAAATGAAATAATTACTTCTGCTTATTATCATGAATTTTAGGCGCGATAAATTTTATGCGCAAGCGACCTCATTATTTTGAAAAACATTCTTTTTAATAAAATCATGATATTTTATCTATGTTATAAATTTTAAATGCTGTAAATTCTTAGCAATAAATTTATTTATTTTTCTTATCTATTGTTAGAGAATTTTAGATACTGTAAAATTATTAGAAATAAATGTGATATTTCTGCTTTTAGTAAAATTATGAGATTTCTTTCTACTATTTTTGAATATTTAGACATTGTAAATTTCATGTGCAAATGACTGCCTTATTATTTGAAAACTGATATTTTTGCAATTAATTATAGCATTGTCTGTGAAATGTTTATTTGCGAATTAACAGCCCATAAATTGTGATAATTCCGTATTCTTAAATTTCGATAAGAATTTTTCTATACATATTAGATTGGCAATTATGCTAAAATGTCTTTACGAACTGCTACCTTTCTAAATTTGAGCCCAAAATATTGGACTAGTTATTTTTGAAATGTTATTGAAAGTGACTGTTATTAATGGTTTCAGTGAAATTCATATTAATAATTTCAGTGATATGTTGAGTACATGATATTGCTGCTTTCGAATGTTTAAAGAGATCTAGAAATACTTTAAGTATGCAAGTGGACTCATCCGGTTCGCCGGTAAGGTATAAGTGGACTTAGTAGGGATTAAGTGGACTCATCCGGTACGCCGGTGAGGTATAAGTGGACCTGCAGGGATTAAGTGGACCTATCTGGGACGCCGATAGGGATTAAGTGGACCCATCAGGACACTGATGGGGTATATAGGTGACCTACTTGGGACGCCAGTAGGGTATTTTGTGAAATCTTTTGAATTATGCACTGACGTTAAAATGTTATACGCATTTCAATTATTCGAATTATACTTAATTATGCATTTTTTTAAAGTGAAATTGTTGATGCATTTCTGTTAATAGATCTCCTTTTTTAAAATATTAATATCTTTCAACCATGATTATTTTTAGGATTATGATGATCACTTACTGAGTAGCTAAACTCATCAAATTATGGTAAACATTTTTTCAAGATAACTGCGGTTTCATTTTGAGTGCTCGTCAGGATCAACTTTGGAAGATATTGTAGTTGTGCTTAAACTTTCTTTTGTTTCTTTATTCGCCACTGTAAATTTGTCCTATCAAGAGATGTATATATGTTTTGACTGTCACATCTCAGGAATATCATTATTGTAAATTCTTGGGGCGTGACAGGTGAGCTGGAAACGGTCCTAACCTTTGGCTTTTTATGCACAAAGTGGCCGCTCTCAAGACTTGAACCCGCGCTCTTGTGCTGGCGACTGGAGCCATTTTACCATCACACCAAGTGACGACCCCTTCAAATTCAAATGCATACCATATAAACAAAAACAATGCAAATTTAAACACAATCTTTTCTGGCAAAATTTATGGTAAAGATGCATCTCATGAGTTTGCAGAGGCTTGTATCTCGACCATATATCACTTGGGGCCTCAAAAAGCCCCAGAGAACAAGGCCAATGGCCTGAAAATGGGACAATTCATGGGGGCATTGGACAATTTGAAGAACTGATTTCTCTCAACATTATCTAATCCAAATTCCAGGGATGTGTGTCATAAAGTTCTGTGCACAGCCTAGGAAATGCAGAATATAAGATCTCACGTTTTCAAAGGTTGACCAAACTTACATAAGAAATTCAGATAAGGGAGTCAATTCTCATCCGTCTAGAACTTAAGCGAACTATATGTTATGCATTTGTTGTTTATCATCTTCAACTGATCCCGTAGTATACAAAGACAAAAACAAAATAATCAATACGTTTGAATAAAGCTCGAAATCTAGTTAGAGCTGATGAAAATAGGTGGATTCATTATGGCAAAGTGGCAATAGGGACCCTCGAATAACCCACAAGACAATCAATGCTTGTAATCCAGCTTCCCCAACAGTAAGTTCTAACTTAAAAAAAAAAAACTACAAAGACCCTTACTATAGAACCACCTCATACCTGTTATCTAACAAGTAGACCTTTTTACTCACCCAAGAAAAAAAAATTTTGACCGTTTCCAAATACAAAAAATACTTGTGTATCACGGTGTCAAGGTTGTACAAAAAATTTTGACCCTTTCTACAAATGGACCTCATGCAGTTTCTCTTATTTCTTGTGTATCAAGGTGTCAAGGTTGTACAAATATGTCAAGGTTGTACAGAAGTGTCAAGGTTGTACAAACATGTCACGGTGCCCCAATAGCTACTTACCTATGACATATATGGTATCCATTCAAAGGAACACTATTCAAACAGTACAACCAAATGATTCTAGACCATTGCATTAGAACTGATCGTCTCCAAACATCACATTAACTATTATTCTAGGGCCGGAACAGAACCAAGCTCTATTTACACTGAAAAACTCAATCTATCTGTTTAAAGGAACAAGTATCAAAAGGAGTTGAGTCACCTTAAGGCTTCTCATTCAGGCATGTTGACTAGCCGTAATTCCCAATAATAAGTCCAATAACCACTTCCTTTTTAAAAACAATTACAGGGTACACCCCCACAACATGACCACTTAATTGAAGTTTACATATGACCTTTAAATTCAAGTATACATGGGCAATATTTAGCACCAGCACATGGAAGAAACTGAGAGCACCAGTAAGAAAGTAGCAAACAGATTAACATATCGGTCCAGGACACTTCAATATGAATGTAAGTTATAACTCTTGAATTGAAGAATTACTATAATCAAATAATAAGGCATCATAACAGAACCATCCTCTTAGTTTTGGTCTGCCAAACTTTTATCTGTCAAAAATGTTTATAACCTCTTATAACGAAGACACAAGCAAAGGAAAGAATGTAGATGGTAGCTGATTTTTGGGAGAGAAAATAATTTTTTTTGAGATAATGTAGATGGGTACCTGTTAACCTTGATATTGCCATCAAATACTGCCTTAGCCGAAGAATTAGCCACTATGCATTTGTGAAGCTGCCTGCTATAACCTCTAGGATGATCCAAAACCAATCTGCTGTGTAAGTCTTGTATCTGCTTACTTCCACACAAGTGAAATGTTGATAGCTCAGTTACAGTGTCAGGCCCCATTTGCTGAATATGGAGATTATGTCTACTCAATTCTCCGCCTGTACTTGTTTCCACAAGTGTATAGCTGCTACATGAACCCTGAAACAACGATAATACAGTAATCGTAATTTGAATTTTCTCACAAATTAAGCACATATGGCTATCAAGCATCTTTCCTCTCATCAAAGAAAGTGGGTTCTCACTTCTTTTTCTTTCTCATTTTTTTTCTCATTTATCTTTAATGGGATTCTAATTTGTAGCAGGCATTTGTATGGTGGTGTTCTTATTGCTAATGCTAGCAACAGTGACAATACAATATTGGTAATTTGAATTGTATCATAAATTAAGTACATATGATTACCAAGCATCTTTCCCACTCATCCAACAAAGTGGGGTTCTCAATTCTTTTTCTTTCTTCCTTTTTTATTTAATTTAATGGGGTTCTAATTTGCAGTAGTTGTTTGTATGCTCTTATTGCTAATGCAAGCAATGACAATACAATATTGGTAACTTCGAATTATATCACAAATTAAGTACATATAATTATCAAGCAGACAAACATCTTTCCTCTCATCAAACAAAGTGGGCTGCTCAGTCCTTTTTCTCTTTACTTTTTTTTCTGAAATTTAATGTTAGTCGGGTTCTAATTTGTAGCAGGCGTTTGTATGGTGGTGTTATTATTGCCAGGGCAAGCAACACAAGAAATAAATGAAGAACAAAAGTTCCAACTTCTGAAAGAGTAGCAGGAAGAACGGAACATGCCTGGTGAACAAAGGTCCACTTGATATGGGTAGAATTCTCGGCCTGTCCTTGAATGTAAGAGTGTGAAACACTGGCGCAATTGTCCATCACAAACTCTACAACTGAATTAGTCCAATAAGCCCTCCTTTCAGGTGAGCCATCCCCTGCATATTCCTCCACAATCGAGACCTCTCCGTCTTTCTCTACCCATATTAGGACCCTCGGGTTCGACATCGGAATGCAGTGATCACTGTCACTACCCCCTCGTCCTTGAGAAGAGAGAAAGACGAGGTGAATCGGGTCTTGGACTTTGCAACCTGAGGGCACATGGATGAGGAGCACGTCAGGTGCCCCGACTCCATTGAGGGCGGAGAAAAGGTCCCCTTCCGGGGGGTGAGAGAGATAGTCGAGGAGGTGAGAGGAGAAAGAAGGGGGGAGATTTTGGGATATGCTGCCGATGTAGAGTTCGGGCGGGGTCGTGGAGGAGAGATGAGAGAGAGAGGGGATGAAGTGACCGTCGAGGATGGGGATGAGGATGGGGAGAGGGGAGGAGAGAGAAAGTGCCGTTGGTGGAAGTGCAAGCGGAGGTGGGGAGGAGGTGGGGAAGATTGGTGTTTTAGTGAGAGAATGGAAAGAGTAGAAGCGGAATGGCTCCTGTTTGGGGGTTGGCCATGGGTGGGTGAGGAGGGATTGGGAGGAGAGGTCTCTGAGCTTCTGGAGAGATGGCGAAGAGGAGGAGGAGGAGGAGGAGGAGAGAGAGTCCTCAAGCTTCTCTGCAATTTCAATGACGAAAGGGTCGGACAAAGAGCAGGAGGCGGCTCTGCTTCTGGTGGGGCGTGGTCGACGATGGAGGACTACTGAAAAGGAGCTGCCACTGTAAATTTTAGGATTAGTAGCAGGGAGAGAAAGAGAGAAGGATGACATGGCCATGGCCATGGATGCCTCCAGACTTAGCAGATGGAAGAGGAGGGCCGCATCTCCATTGAAAAATGGATATTACTGCAAAACCGTAAACCTCAGTGGCTGCAGCTCTAAAACTCTGAAGCAGATCCTTAGTTAAGAAAATTTAAACTCCATAAATAATTGCACGAAAATCTTGAAAATATACCCAGTAGATAATGTTTTTGTAAGATATTCTATTTTTGATAATTTAAATTTTTTTTTAAACCATATTAATGTATCTCAACGTCAAGATGACCAATTAGATGGTTTTGGATCCTCAAAACGGCCTTTTTCAGTAATTTTACAATTTAAAGAGTCAACCTTATATAGTTTTTTTCTATGAGTAAATAAATAAATTTATACTTAAATTTACTGTATTAATGCTACTGTGTCAAGTCTGGAC
The DNA here is from genome assembly GCF_054954075.1 of Amborella trichopoda. Lineage (NCBI taxonomy): Eukaryota > Viridiplantae > Streptophyta > Magnoliopsida > Amborellales > Amborellaceae > Amborella > Amborella trichopoda. Next base: position 44,166,135 of record NC_142342.1, read on the forward strand.
CGGTGAAGTGAAACTTTGACCGGTGGCATCACACCCGTTCACTAGTAACCGGTGAGCTAATTTTAAAAATTAACAAAAATATTTAAAAAATAAGATAAAAGGGGGAGAGTAAAAGATAATTATAGAAATTTTTAAAAATTCAAGTAAATGAGTAAAATGTCTCTACGATTCATTATATCTTTCGATATTAAAATTTTAAATCTGAAAAATCAGCATAATAAATTAGGAAAATTATCACAAATATACTTTAATTTAACTTTAATTGGAAAAAAAAAAGACCCCAAACTTTTTTTTATGTCGTCTACACATTTTTTCCTCATTTTCGATTTTTTTTTTACCAAAATGACCTTCATGGTAATCGTATTAAGTAATAGTTAGTGCGTGTTATACGGTACTTTACGTATCGTAATACTTAAAGAATTTTATACAGTACTAAATACTTGAAGGCATTTTGAATTTTATATCATACTAAATACTTGAGGACATTTTATACGGTACTTTAAGTACCGTAAACTTACAGTAACCCTTATACGGCATTTTAAGCACTGTAAATACTAAAATATGTTATACGGCACTTAAAATGTTGTAACTTTTTTTTTTTATGTTTATCTATTTCATCTCTAATTCTTTTTATGTTTATCTATTATTTTTTTTTCTAATTCGTTTTAATATTTATCTCTTCTTTCTTTCTCTAATTCTTTTTATCTCTTCTTTCTCTCTCTACAATCTCATCATCATTTTCTTAGAGATAGTAATGAAACACTGACTTTGGCTATGTAAAATAGATGACATGATCTACCTAAGAAAACGATGATGAGATTCTAGATAGAGAAATAAGAGATATAAAAAAAATGAAAGAAGAGATAAAAAATAATTAGAGAGAGAAAGAAGAGATAAATATTAAAAATAATTAAAGATAAATAAGAGATGAAAGAGATAAATACAAACATGATGAGAACAAAATTTACAGCATTTTGAGTACCATATAAGATGGGTTAGTTTTTACGGTACTTAAAATACCGTATAATAGGTTTTAGTGTTTACAGTACTTAAAGTACCGTAATTGGCTTCACGTATTGCCAGAGTTTTACAGTACTTAAAGTAGCGTAATATTATTTGAAGTTACTACGGTATTTTAAATATTGTATAAAAGAATATGTATTACAGTAGTTTTACTACCGTGAAGGTCATTTTGGTAAAAAAAAAAAGCAAAAAATGAGGAAAAATGGTATAGACGAGATAAACAAAAATTTGGGGTTTTTTAATTAACCTTAAATTAAGGCATATTTGCGATAATTTTTTAATAAATTACATAAAATTTTTAATAAAAAAATATCACTAATATTAGAGGCCCCATCCAATTTTACCCCTAAATCAAAATATCTCTTCAAAATTCATTTAATCATTCAAAAAAGTTAAATACATATGTGTCTTGGAGGACATGCAATGACCTTTTTTTTTTTTTAAAGAGACCACAAAAAGATATGACAACCTATAAGAAAAAGCATGTAAAAACCAATGAAGAAGCATTTTCACATGGAAATAACACTATGATATAATAGATATTGGATTGAGATTGAATGATCACAAATCAAGAGATTCCTGACTGCAACAATATAATATAGATGATGCTTCTATAATCAACCGGCGGATGTAGGTTTGCAGTGGATACAACTAGCAATAGGCTACTCCATACGATTTATACCAGCGATTTAAAAAATGCCAAGTTGGCAAAGAGGCGCCCACTCTGATGAATGAATCGGTCACCTTATTCTGATTCCGCATATATATAGAAAAACGACCGAGTCTATAAGGTTAATGGTGGTTTTGCACAGTAAAACAACACTTATGTACAGTAAAATGACAATTTGGACCGTCGATTCACCAATCCGCACCGATTTTTTTATTAGTTCACTGTTTTTTTATGTATTTTTTTACCAATTCACAATTTATTTCGTATAGCAAAACAGTGATCCAAACTGTCGATTTACCAATTCAGACCGATTTTTAGGTGCCCAATCCGGATCACGGATCCATTTTTAAGTCTCCGATATATACACATGCATAGTATCCGCACTTTTGAAAAGCAAAAAGCTTATTAAAGAGTGAGCCGAAAGAAATGTCGGTGACCAATGCACGGCATTAAATGGAACCCTTTTGTCCTTTGCGACCCATCAATCTAAATAATGAAATAATCACGCTGCAGAAGAGGAGAAGAAAAATGTATCTAAATACTCTATTCCATAAAACTCCAAGAACATAAATATTCAAATAAATAAATAAATCCAAAAAAGAGAAAAAATCATCACACAACGAATCAACCTCTAAATTAACCCTTCCTTTGATCTCTTTTTTATCCTTAAAACAGCCTTTAATGCACCACACCCATATTCTCTCTCTCCCTGTCTCTCTCTAATACACAATGATTAGGGGCGGCCATGGACCAAAGACCCAAGTGGTAGACCTGATATGAGTCTCGGTATGGGTTCAGAAATTGGACTCGACATGATATGAGTCTCGGTATAGGTTCAAAAATTGGACTTGACAAGTTGAGTCTGGATCAAATTTTGAACCCAAACACTATTTGAATCTAATAATATTTTTTGAATCTCAATATATATAATATTTAAATATAATTAAATATATAAGTATTTTAATTTTTGGATCAGGTCCAAACTCTTTGCCCGACAACGATTAGGGTTCTTGGTTAGTTCTTTGCAAGGACGAACCAAATAAGATCAAGGCCGGCCACTGCCTTTTGGATTGGTTCCATTGTAGTATATGGAAATTTGTGTTCCAATTTTGGTCCAAATTCGGCCAGAAATGCGGTGCTCCAAATTCAATCCCTGAATTTCATTTTGCTTATTGCGCTAGATGGGTTGTCATAAACCAGTAAAAATACTAAAAGCTGAAATTTCGTGGACCTCAAGATGTGACTTTTCTAACAATTTAAAACTAGGGTTTTATAAACTATTCAAATTAAGTCAAATCACCGAATCGGTGGGTGACGATCTGGGTTTAGAGAAGCTCTGAAGCAATGTTGTCGGATTTGCTTCTGAGTCTTCTTCGGTTTGATAAGAAAAAGTAAACAATTAAGTGCTTTGGTCAATTGGGTGAAGAATTCAAATTTTATAATTTTAATATAAATTAATTAGATATTTATGTATAATATATAAATAATAGAAAAAAATTACAAATAATAAAATAAAAAATATTATTTAAAAAAAGTTTATATAGCTATTTCTTTGCTGGCAGAAGCAGACCCGAATCCGACCGAAGCGACCTGAATCTGATCGAAGCAGCACTCCAGGCTTCGCTTCGCTTCGGTTTATGCCTAAAATGTAAAAGCTTCGGCCTCTTCGGCAGAAACGAAGCGAATTTGATAACACTGCTTTGAAGCACTTGATTCCCTGCAATAATTTTTTATTTATTTATTCTTGTTTTTTATATATGTGTCGTTCTAAACAACAATATGAATGGATAATCGATGATACAAAACTATTGAATGTGGAAATGGCCCGTTGAGGATTGAGGGCCCGAAGTTTTTAACCCTGACTAAAAATGCTTGCTTGCTCAATTGTATAAACTTTACTTTTGACTAAAAATGATTGCTTGCTCAATTGTATAAACTTTACTTTTTTAAAAAGTAAAATCCTGGGCTAATGAAATAGTGTAAGCCCAACAATTATATTGAATTTAGACCGATTTGACGGTCATGACCATATTTTATATTTAATTTTTATTTGTTTATACAAATCAAAATCACGTGAAATTTTAGATGTCCACAATTCTCATCAAGGCGCACTTAATACTTTTTTTTTTTTAATAATTCACAAAACTAAATTAACTAAGATACCCCTAAAAGTTTCACAGGTATTTTGATCCATTTAATTTTTGTGAGTTTTTGGATATTTTTACTAAGTTCTCTTATTTTTATAAATAAATACTCCAAATTTCAAATTATTTAGATTTATAAAAAAAATTAAAATTTAAACACAAATACAATTGTAATTATTAATTGAAATTCAATCACCTCTCCCTTCAAAAAAAATATTAGGGAAAGAAAGTGGATAGCTGACAACTTGGTCTGGGTCCATGGTGAATGCCTTTTCCTTCTTTTAATAATGCTTCGTGGAAAGTGACTTGATGATCTGAATGCATGATATTGAGAAAAAGTCACCGTGTTTATAACAATGGTACATATCCCTGCACGACCGATTTTCTTTCCTCATTTTTTATGGAATGCATAAAGAAAGCATTGTTTTTTCTCATGCCATATGGTCCTCAAAGCAAGTTGCACATTTGCTCCCTCTAATAAAAGATCAATGATTTTCTTGATCTCGAATTTTGAGATTGACTTTAGAATCATTTAATGAAGAAAAGAGAACTTCAAAATCTCTTACACTTAGATCCATTGCCATACTTTTTTTTAGGGGGCATGTCAGTTTTTTTTTTTAAATTGTTTTTTTTGGTAAAGTATACAATGTGATCATTTATCTTTGATACAAGATGGTCACAATTAATTTTGACCATTGGATCCATTGCCATACTTTTTTTTAGGGGGCATGTCAGTTTTTTTTTTTAAATTGTTTTTTTTGGTAAAGTATACAATGTGATCATTTATCTTTGATACAAGATGGTCACAATTAATTTTGACCATTGGATGTGAAATTAGATGGCCGTATTTATTCCATTGATCAATCTCATACTTCAAAATAATTTTTTTCGAACTTTGTGACACATCCAATCTATCGGATTTCACATCTGATGGTTGCAAATAATTGCGACCTCCTTGTATCAAAAGTTAACAGTCTCATTGTATGTAGTCATTTTTTTTGTGGGTGAGTTTGTATAAGGTTGATGCCCTCAACAATCAAAGTAAGGCACATCTTCAAATAGTATCGAAAGATGTCATTTTTCAGTATCGAAAATCTTTATGATGGTCATAAACATATCTTAATATCTAATTATAAAATTTAAGGCCTCGATAGATCAAGTAGATCTATGAATACTTGAAAATCTTGAAAATTGACAGTCTAGATAATGCATTACAAGATGCACTATTTCTAAGACTTCAAAGTCTATTTTTTTTTATGTCCATATATCTAAAGGTTGAGATGATCAAATTTGAGAGTTTTTCAGCACCAAAACAACTTATTCTAATGAAATTTTGATATACGTCTTAGTTTGATTATTTAGGGACTCATTATTTATATATATATATATATATATATATAGGAAGATGTTAGGGTGAGTCCACTAGCTCACATAATAATATAAGTCCAATGGTCCAGATTGAATTTGGTCTATCGGACGTCCGTGATCGTTAGATTGGCCTAGATTCAATCTAAGTCATTGGGCTCATTTTTTATTGTGAGCCCATTGGCTCACAGAAGCTTTTTCCACACACACACACACACACACACACACACATATATATATATAGGTCACAATTACTTACAATCATCCGATGTGAAATTTGATAGTGGGTATGTCACAAAGTACGAAAAAATTTATTTTGAAATTTAAGTGTGGCTAATAAAATAAATGTAGCTACACAATTTCACATCTATTAGTCAAGATTAATTGTGACCACCTTGTACCAAAAGTAAATGGTATTATTATATACTTTATATATATATATATATTATTTATTTATTTTTACCTTATCCGTTACACTCCAAATTTAACAAAAAGTCATATATTAAAGTCATTTACTTTAGGTTTAAGAAGTACACGAAAACCTGGTGGCAATATGTGTGCACTTCTAAAGAAAATTTATCAATGTTTAATACATGGAAATTAGATTTTACATATGACGGTTATGACCGATTGTGACCACCTTATCATAAAGTAGTAGTATCTATGTTCCAACAATGCCTCTGTATAGGGTGTACCCAAGGGACCAAATGTATATTTTGCTCCCTTGAAAGGATAATTTTTTTTTGGTTATTTTATTTCGCACATAAAAAATACAATATGATATCCTCGAAATTCAAAGCGACTAGAAATTTGTATTTTTTTGGGTACCTTCTAATTGACCATCCCAACTATCTAGATATATAATTATGAAGGGAAAAAATAATTCTAAATCCAAAAACATAATATATCGTGTAATTAATTACTATTTTTAAGATTTTCAAGTATTCATCAATATGCTCAAACTATACCATTTTATAATTTTAACTTTTATAACTAGGAATAAAAAAAAAAAAAAAAAAAATCTAAGTCTTCGCAAGTTTTTAACACGAGAACGACAACTCTAAACAAGTTTTGGAGGTGTGCCTACTTCTACAGTATAAGGAGGCAACCTTTATAAAAAGCTGTCCTTTATATGTTTTTATGGCCTCCTTCCTCCTCGTTTCTCTTCTCTCTTCAAAATGAAAAAATGCGTGTTTGATTTTTGCCGCGCCATGAAATGGCACGTCGGTTTCTTCTTCGACCGATTCCCTTTCTCTCTCTAAAAAAGCTCTTTTTCTTGAGAAATCCTCTTTTTGTCTCTCTAGAAAGTGAAATGCATTTTTGATTTTGCCGCGCCGTTAATGGCAGCCCATTTCTGAGAAGATGAGAGCAGTGAGTCATGGTGGTCATGCTCAGAACCCTTCGTTTGATTCTTCAAAAGATCACTACTTCTTCTTCACTGAGAAGTTTCTCGCTCTTTTTCTTCTTACCCACCTTCTCTCTAGCTGCTCTCTTGCTCTTAGTGTCGGCCTGCAATGGGGTCACCATCTTCTGCCTCCATCTCCCTTTTCCGGCAAATCCCACATCGGAAAACATCCATTTCTCACCGGAAAACACAGTCAGGGGTCCAAGAACAGTTTCAGTCATGTATGCTATCAAGGAAGAAGAAAATCATCTCTCTAAAGAGCTTGAAACCCATCGGAGTTTCAAGCTTTTGACACAAAAAGAGGACAATGAGAACTCTTTAGTTCCCCCATTAAACACCACTGTAGATGGCAGGATCAGGTGGTTCAAAGAGAACAGGTCCAGGTTCAGGATTCTCAAGTCCGGGCCTCTCACTAAGCAGTTTTCTGCAAGAGCAAAGGGTTTCTTCAGTTCTAATTCATGTAAGCTCCGTTTCTTCATGACTTGGATTTCTTCTCTCGAATCCTTTGGTTTTAGAGAGTTTTTCACAGTGGAGAGTGTGTTCAAGTCTCACCCAAGTGCCTGCGTTCTCATACTCTCGAAAGCCATGGATTCGAGGAAAGGGAACATTGTTTTGAGACCACTGTTGACCAAAGGTTACAGGGTAATGGCAATTGCCCCTGATTTCGAATACCTCTTTCGAAAAACCGATGCAGAGGCCTGGTTCAATCAGCTCGGGAGGGGAAATGTGGACCCAGGTGAAGTCTCTTTGGGCCAAAACCTCTCTAATCTGTTGAGACTTGCTGTTTTGTATAAATTTGGGGGGGTATACATTGACTCTGATGTTATAGTGATGAAGAGCTTTGCTGGTTTGAGAAATGCAATTGGGGCACAAACCGTTGACTTGGAGACTGGGAAATGGAGCAGGTTGAACAATGCAGTGATGGCGTTCGACAAGAGCCACCCTCTACTGTACAAGTTCATCGAGGAATTTGCGCTCACCTTCGATGGGAATAAGTGGGGACACAATGGGCCTTATCTGGTCTCGAGGGTGGTTGAGAGGCCTGATTTCAACTTCACTGTTCTGCCTCCCATGGCCTTTTATCCAGTGAATTGGAGTAAGATTCCAAGCTTCTTTAGGAGGCCGAGTAATGGGAAGGAATTGAAATGGGTGCTTGCAAAATTAGGTCACATTCGAAGGGTGAGTTATGCTGTTCATTTGTGGAACAGGCATAGCAAGAGACTCCGGGTTGAAGATGGGAGCATAATCAGTCATTTAATGTCTGATTGCTGTATTCTATGTAATGTTTCAGGATCTTCTTATCTAACGTGAGGAGAAGGTGCTCTTCTCCCCTGTATCTTCTGATATCTGGTTATGAATCAACTCATTCATTCCATGATTTCAGTATCCAAGGAGGACAACAATTGGTATTGTGCATTACTGGCAATAAAATGTGTTATCGCATTCACTCAATCTCTTTATGCTTGCTCCATTATTATTTATTATTATTGTTATCATCATTATTATTGTTATTATTATTATTATTTAAAGGATGTGGTTTGTATAATGCCTAAACAATCAAAGTAAGGTGCACCTTCAAATGGTGTCAAAACATGCTGTTTCAATACTGGAAATCTTTGTGATGTCCTAAAAATTTGTTTTCATCTCTAATTATTAAACTTAAAGCTTCAAAACAGTGTAGATTGAAGGGATGTATGAACAATTGAAAATCTTAAAAATTGATGGTCAAGAAAATGCATTACAAGATGCAGTATTTCCAAGATTTGAAAGCTATTTTTTCTCATATCCATATATTCTTGATGTTGAGATGTGGATGTGAGAACTTTTGGTCATTGAAACCTCTTCTAGTGAATTTTTGCAGTTTGCCTTAATTTGATTGTTTAGAGCTTCACCCTTATATAAACTATTTCCTTTGTTAAAAATATTCAATGGAGGACAACTCTGGGTATCAAGCGTCCCTGCAATAAGATGTATTTACTATATCTTGTTCTGAACTTTTTGCAGCAGTTTGCAGATCTAATTCTCTCTCTCTCTCTCACACACACACATGCAAGCATGCACACATGAACTCACAAGAGCACGATGGCCTTCCAGTAAGAGAACCATCTTCATACTCTTGTTGTGCAAGAAATGAAAAAACTTGGAGTTGTGATGAGATCTAGTGGTAGTTCTTCGATGGATTTCCTTTAGGTCTCTAGTGAATTTCTTGTATGAACCGCAGGGACCAGAGCCTGTTTGCTAAGCACAGCAGGTGTCTCCCCTTGAGCATGGAGACATTGTTTGGTTTCTAAGAGAACTTTTTTTGATATGCTGTGTTCTCATATTCTAGTTTTTTAGAAATCTTAGATCCAACAGGTATGACACCGAAGAATCGCCAATTTATCTGTTGTTCATGTGGCTAGGTGGCATTTGTTTATGGAGACTTTTTCTTCCAATGTTTCATATTGGATATTGATTTGATCATTTCAATACAGAAGAAATTTTATCACCATGCCCACCAAATCAAATTAAATTTCGATGGGTGCTGTCTCAGGACCCTGGCCCAGCAGGTATAGGAGGGCTATTTCGCAACAAGGACAACACTACTCTATTCTCCTTCTCTCTCTCCCATTTGGGCACTCAGATTCTATCACTGCGGAAGAATTAGCCGTTTGGGAAGGACTCAGGAAATTTGAACCTTCTTGGGGCCAATCCCTCAGTATCGAAGGTGACTCTTTTTGTGTTATATCTTGGGCCTTAGGCTCAGACTCCTGGCCTTGAAGACTTGATAATATTTTTGAAGAAATCACACAGCCCAGTAGGGTCTCCCATATCTCTTGGAGACACATAGGATTGCCAATTGCCGCCAACGGGACAATACCATCTCCCAAATCTGTTCCGAGGGAGTACTTGTTGACGAGCCCCTCTTAATAGAAAACTCCATCCTAGATTACTTCCAGAAGCTCTTCAAAGCCCGAGATTGCTCTTCATCCTTTCTGTTTGATTTCTCTTTTCAATCCATTTCTCCCTCTCAAGCACCTTGGCTAATACCGGACTCCAGGCCCTGATGAATTCCCAATGGCAATATTTAAGCAGTTATGGGAATCTCTTTGTCCCGACATTTCCTCTTTCTTTGCCGAGATCCACAATAGAGGAATCATTCATAAAAGTATGAAAGCCAATTTCCTAGCCTTAATTCCCAAGGTGGTAGGGGCCAAAGACCTCAAAGATTTTAGGCTGATTAGCCCGATTAACAATTTATACAAAATTCTCTTCAAAGTCCTTGCCTCCAGGCTCAAAACGGTCATAAATTCGATCATCTCTCCAACCCAAAGTGCTTTTGTTCAAAACCGCCAAATTCTTGACTGCACACCGATAGCTCATGAATGCTTACATTTAAGACACCTCCAAAACACCCAGTTTAGTTGTCAAGCTAGACTGGGAAAAGGCTACGATCATGTCAATTGGGACCTTCTCGACAATACTAGGTCTAGGATGGGATTTGGGGTTAGATGGCATAAATGGATCCAAAGTTCTGTACGCCAGCCTTTCTTCTCCATTCTCATTAATGGTTCAGCAAGGGGTTTCTTCCCCCCCTCCAGGGGCCCTAGGCAGGGAGAAGCCCTCTCCCCTTTTCTCTTTGCCATTGTAGGAAGTGTTTAGCAAAGCAATCTCCCGCCTCTACCTTTCTGATCTAGTGCAAGGCTTCACAGTCAGCAACCTCATCCCTACTATCTCCCACCTTCAATATGTTGATGACACATTGCTATTCTGTGATGCCTTGGCCTTACAAGCTGAAGCCCTCGACCTTTCCCTGAAGACCTTCCATTTTGCCACTAGCTTCAAAGTCAATTTGGCCAAGTCCAAAATGATTGGAATAGCTATGGACCCAATCTCGTTACAAAACTTCGTTACCTCCTGGGGTTGCGGGATCAAGACTCTCCCCTCAAAGTACCTAGGCCTACCCTTGTGCCATGCAAACCTGAAAAGCCCCAATGGAGTCACATCATCGATAAGGTGGAACGCAAACTTGTGTCCTGGAAGGGCCGTTACCTCTCCCCTGCAGGTAGAACTACCCTGATCAAATCCACCTTAACCAATGTCCCTATCTTCCAGATGTCACTCTTCCAGATGCCCAAGTCAGTAGTACAACATTCGGAATACCTCATGCATAATTTCCTCTGGTCTGGGGATAGTGCTAACAAGAAAATATACCTAATCTCTTGGAAGGCGGTTTGTTTACCCAAAGACAAGAGGGGCTTAGGCATCCACAGTCTTCACAATCACAACTTAGCCCTCCTGGGTAAATGGTGGTGGAGGCTCTCATGCTCTCAAAACCAACTCTGGTATGATGTAGTATGTTTTAAATATCGGTTGTCCAACTCCCCTTGGTTTCTACCCTCGAGATCACCACAGAACTCCTCGGGTGCCTGGAAAGCTTTGTTTTGTTGCCGACCCCCTATCCTTCCTCTTCTTCGCCTTTACCCTAGAGATGGGACTAAAATAAGGTTTTGGACAGATCTTTGGATCGGCCAAACACCGCTCGCGGAAGCTTTCCCCAACCTGTTCAACCTCGCTAGAAACCCCCTCACCTTTATAGCTGACCTTTTCACACCCTACCAGTCCCCGAGTTCCTGGAACCCTGATTTCCGTAGACCCCTTCGGGATTTTGGGGTCCCTGAATTATTAAACCTTTCGGCCCTTATCCATCTTTTCTCCCTATCTCATCTTGGTGAGGACCAATTAATATGGGTCCCAGAACTTCTGGGCTTTTTTCGGTCTCCTCCTACCATAACATCTTCCAGCAATCGCCCATCGCTATACCTAAAGCTGCAACCATTTCCAAATCCTGGACCACCTTCATCCCCCCGAGGATCCAATTCTTTATGTGGGTCTGCCTTTGGGAAAGATATTAACTGTAGATCAACTTTAGAAAAGAGGATTAGAAATCCCCAATTGGTGCATAATGTGTGCGACGGATGAAAAAAACGACTTTCATCTGTATATTCATTGCCCCCTCGCGAGCATCATTTGGGAGCAGTTGCTCCAGCTCTTTGGATGGTGTTGGATGACCCCATCGCCGGTACCCTCTCTTGTTCAACAAACTTCTCATCCCCTGGGGCCCAAATCTGGTTTGCTGTTATGGAAGGCTACGATAGCAGCCACTCTGTGGTCTATCTGGATAGAGAGAAACAATAGGATCCTCAGGGGGCAGTATTGTCAACCTCTCCAAGTGTTGGAGTCCATCAAATCACTGGTCATTTTCTGGGCAACCAATAGTAAACTCTTAAACTCCTTTTCTACAGCCGACTTCACCCGAATTGGCACTGCATTCTTTTCCATTGTCCGAGACAGGTCTCCCGCTCTTCTCTCTGGAGACCTTCTAATCTAGGCCAGACCATACTTAACTTTGACGGTTGCTCCTTGGCAACCCGAGTCCAGCAGGTATACGAGGCATTTACAGGAAGAACTTGGGTATAACCCTCTTCCAATACTTGTCCTACATCGGCATTAAAGATGCTACTACGGCAGAAGCCGGTGCCCTTTTGGAAGGACTTATAAACTTCAATCCTGTTAGGAGCACCGTCCTGGTTGTAGAAGGGGATTCCAAAATGTCATTGCTTGGGCTTCTCATGAGTCCCCCCCCCCCCTTTGGAGACTTTGGTCCATTTTTTATGAGAGATTTTCGACATTTGCAGGTCTATTAAAGTTTCATGGACACATACCTGAAGGGAGGCCAATTAAGTGGCCGACACCCTAGCTAAACAAGGAGCACTGCTGCCCGTGCCCTAACTTTGCTTTCTGGTCCTCTTTTTGGTTTTTGTTTTTGTTTCTTTTAAGTTCTAGTAATGGGTACGCTTGTGTCTTTTCCTTTTTCTTTGTCTCTCTTTTTTGTGCCACTATATCTAGGTCAGTGCGATTTTGTATAATGTATTCTCTTCTCTTAATACAAAGTTAACAGATTAGGAAAAAGACTTATTTGGAGAGAAGCTAATGGTGAAGCCAACACCCTCGCTAAGGCAGCCGCCTTACTTTCTCAAGCCAATTTGCTTACCACTCAGGGAACTGTTTGAGCACCTTTTTGAGCACACGTTACCTCCTTCAGCTTTGGTTCTTACCATTTTTTGTTGTTCAAATGTCACTGTAGATTTTTTGGTGAACTGTGAATTTTATATAGGGCACCTGTCTGTTAATAGCCTATTTTTTCGGTTGGACGTCAGAACCCATTGGTGGGTGGCCAGCTCCTTCCTTATGTTTCTCCCTTTGCACTTATCTTTATAGTTGATAAACTTAACATATTAAAAAAAAGAAAAAAAACTCCATATAAAATGCAGTATCAGATATTGCATTGAAAGGATCTTTCCTTTCTTCATTAACCGTAAACAGTTTCTGGAACATTACTTGTTGCTCTCTAGGAGCGTACAGAGTTATTCATTAGGCACAATGCCATCTCTTACATAAGGACCCATATCACTTATTCGATCAAATATGCTTCTTGATGAAGCTGATGATGAGTTCATTGATCTGTTCTGGGAGTTGCTCCTGAACAAAATGGGTTCCTTCAGACATGAACACGATCTCCAGATCAGGGACATTCTCCTTCAATAAAGCGCTGTTTATGTAATCCTCCATTCCTGGGAGTTTCAGGACATAGTCTTTATTGCCCATTACCAGCATGGCCGGGACTCTTACCTTCAAATCTGTTGGCATTGGATGGTCAGCCTCGTCTTTCCATGACCTAGCACATAATACAATAAGATGGGTTCAATAAGGATTGGGAATTGATATTCTGGATTATCAGAATGGTGCACTAAAATAAATCCTTACCAAAGCTAAAATTTCACCGCGATTCAGGAGATAATACATACACAATAATATTTGAAAAGATATGTTCAATGAAGATTGGAAATTAACATTCTCAGTTATCAGAATGGTGCTTTGAAAGAATCCTCACCATAGCTTACCTTTCACATGATTTAGGACATGATGCAATAATATATGAAAAGCTAGGAAATTGACACACTCAATTATCAGAGAATGGTGCTTTGAAAAGGATCCTTGCCAATGCTTACCTTTCACACTGTGCTAGTAGATAACAGAATGATTACATGAACACATGCTCAATACACGTTGGAAATTAACATTCTCAATTATCAGAATGGTGCTTTGAAAAGGACCCTCGCCAAACCTTACCTTTCACCATGATTTAGAAGATAGGAAAATATGTGTTCAATAAAGATTTGAAACTGATATTCTCAATTATCAGAATGGTGCTCTGGAAATGAGCCTTGGCAAAGCTTACCTTTCACCATGATCTAACAGATAATTCAATAATATTGAAAAATAAGGCCTTAGTAAAGATTGGAAATTGTCATACCCCAAGTTTTATAACACTAAAATTCATGAGATGTGACAGTCTATTCTTAAAGAACAAAACAAATTCAAAATTATTACTATATATTGCTTCAAAACAAATTTTCCATTCAAAAGCTTTAGACTTGTACAAAGTCTATTTCACAACTTATAATAACATGAAGTTCTATATATATATATATATATATATATATATATATATATATATATATATATATATATATATATATATATATGGGAAAAGTTTAAATAGAGCCTAAGCTCTAAACAATCAAATTAGAGCCTACCTAAAAAGTTTCACTAGAAGAGGTTATTTTGATACCCAAATATCCTCAAATTGATCATCTCAACATCAATATGTATAGATTTGAGAAAAAAATGAATTTCAAGTTTTGGAAATAGTACATTTTGTAATGCATTTTTGGACCGTCAATTTTTAAGTTATTCAAGTTTTCATAGATCTGCTCCATCTAAAGGATTTTTGAAGCTTAAAATTTTATAATTCAAGATAAAATATATGTTAAGGCTAGACAAAGATTTCTAGTGTTGAAACCACATTTCTGGACACTATTTGAAGGTGGGCTCTAATTTGATTGTTTAGAGCCTCGACTCTATACAAACCGCACGTTATATATATATATATATATATATATATATATATATATATATATATATATATATATATATATATATATATATATATATATATATATATATATATATGTGAAAGATACTACAAAATGCCTGTAGGTGAAAATGAACAGTGATTTCGCCTTCCCTCATCACCATCCAAACTTCATCGTACGGTCACAGTTGTCTGATAGTGTTTTAATTTTTCATTTTTTTACTAATCGAAATGATCTGAAATTTGAAGTGTGTGTACATCTTAGTAAGGCTCACCTAATAAAAATATGAAACAAACAATTCGTAAAATATAAATTGACCAAAAGACCCCTATAAATTTTTTAGGGGTATTTTGGTCAATTTATATTTTACGAATTATTTTTTTCATATTTTTATTAGATGCGCCTCACTAAGATGTACACATGCTCCAAATTTTAAGTAATTTGGATTTGTAGAAAAAACATGAAAATTGAAACACTACCGGACAACTGTGACCGTGCGATGAAGTTTGGATGGTGATGGAGGTAAACGAAATCACTGTTCATTTTCGCCTATAGGCCTTGGGAAGAGTTTTTCATATATATATATATACAATTTTGATAGAACAAAAGTTGTAAAGGCAATTTATCCATGACTACAAACTTCTTCCAAACTACTCCTGCTGTACATATGAACAATACGGCTGCGATTAATCTGAAAAACAAAATTCACAATAGCTTGATGAGTTTGGCTACTCAGTAAGTGACCATCATTATCTTTAAAAGTCATGGTTGGAAAGTGTAAATCTTTTCTAAAAGAATGCATAATATGAGAAATAGCATACATGGAGAACAATTTCAAATTCAGAAAGCCACAATTTAACATAATTCAAAAGATTTGAACGCATATGAACCAGTATGAGAAAGTGTATATGTAAATCCTTTAATAGAAATGCCCAATTTAACATGGTACAAAGGATTTCACAAAGTACCCTCTTGGCATTCCAAGTAGGTCATCTATATACGCCACTAACGTCTTGGATGAGTCCACTTAATCCCTATCGACGTATTGGATAGGTCCACTCATATCTCATTGACGTACTAGATTAGTCCACTTATTCCCTATAATTGACGTCATGGGTAGATTATAATTCTCTATCTGGTGCTGCATAAGCGTAACCGTATTTTCTAAGGTTCTATGAATTCCTTCGATGCTAGCTCTAGTTACACTGAAAACATTTAAGTATGCATATCACCAGCATAATCAAGATCAAGAGATACCAACTAACTCTTGAAGCAGAAGCCCAACCCATCAGCCCAAATCAAATCCTGATGCGTAGAACCTCTACCATCACAACCAGGAGAGAAACACCACCAACGGGTAAATTCGTGTGTAGTGCCTCACATATGCACATGGTCTCCAGCGCTTTGGGGCTTGTGATAGGCACTGGCCTTGCAAGACACGACCCTCTTATGAGCCCTTCCGGCGAAATAGCGTTACACTGCCAAAGGGGTCTCAATGAGTAGTGTCTCACATAAGTTTTGGGAGAGCGACCACCCAAACACACACACTCCCAACTCTCATCCTATCATGGAGGGTAAGGAAAAATCACCGCTGCCGGTACAAATATCTCATTAGATCATAATAGAGGCATGTTTCCATGCACACATATCTTATCAGAAGCATGTTACCATGCACACATATCTTATCAGAAGCATATCTCATATGAAATCACAAGAAACATCAACATGTCTATGCTATACATAGGGTCACAAGGGACATCACTATGTCATATTATCATGCATATAAATTCAAAAAACATTGTTATGCAATTGCAGGCCATTCATCTATGTAGTAGATATCAGGAAACAATAATATCATATTTTCAAAATACCATTGAAATCATTAACATGAATTCATATGACGCAATTTATAGCAATCGCACATAACACTTACAATATTTTTAATTATCACGTTACAGAAACACGTAAAACTTATAGTGCAGAAACCCAAGTTTTTAAACAATTATTTTCAAGAAAAGCAAGGCCACTTGCACATAACACTTACAAGATAAAAAATTTATGCTTGGAATATTACAATTAAATGCAGAAATGTCTCTGGAATAATATAGAAATATTAGTTTTTCAAATAATGATTTTCCAGGAAAAATGAAGTCACTTACCTATATGTCACTCTGAAATGGATATATTAATATTATTGACAGAGTAGAACTGGAATCAGGGGTGTTTAGGTAGAGAGCGAGGTGGAAATTTTGATGAGCTTCATGATTAGCTCATGAGGGTGAAGGAAGATTTTTAAAGTGAGTGAGGACACTCCTCAACTTGACACATGTCAAGGCATGTGTCCTCCCTTCTTATTTTTAATTTTTTGTTAATTATTTTATAATGCTACATCACCTCCTATTGTTATCTTATAATGCCACATCACCTCTTATCATTATCTCATAATGCCACATTATACCCTAATATCTTAATTAAATATTTTTAAAAAAAAAATCGGTGGAAATGAAGGGTGTCATAAAAGAGTGGTCCCATGGTGCATTAACAACACAATGAATCATCACTCAAAATCATTTCTTTATGTAGGTATTTTGTTTTATTTTTATATTATTATTTTTATTGCATTTATTATTATTATTATTTTCAGTGTCAGAAAAATAGGGTCACTACAGAAATTGATACTGTCGATTATCAGAATGCTGCTTTTGGAAAGAACCTTACCAAGTCTTATCTTTGTCCATGATATAGCAGATAATGCACATGAAAAGGTGGGATCAATACAGATTGAAAACCGCCATTCTCAATTTTCAGAAGAGTGCTTTGAGAAAGATCTTTGCCAAAGCTTACCTTTCAAAGAGGCGATAGGGCACCTGTAAAGCAAAACGGAACCCTGACTTCTTGTAGAGAGAAGCATATGCAGAGAGATCTTCCTCAGTGAACCAGTTAGGCAGGGGAGTTGATGGTTGGACCAAGTCCATTATCTCTTCATTTTCACTGGCAACTGGAAGTTCGCTGCCTGAGAAGAGTATATATATGTTCCTTATGACTGTCTCAACATCCAAACGCCCAAAATCAGCTTCAGCACGCCCCGGCTCCTGCACAGCGAGCAATGCCTCACAGTGCATGCACATAACAGTTAGAATTGTTAATTGTGAAGAAAACATCAGGAAGTCATGGCGGCATGGTATATTTTGAATATATACTTGATTTTCTATTAATTGTGGACCTAATCAAAGAGTCAATCAGCATAAACTAGGGGTGAAGCCGTACATTAATTCGGAATCTGAAACTCAGGAGTATTGGGGGAACCTCAGGGAAAAAGATGGAGTTATTTGTACGGTGTCATTGTAGCGAAATTAGCCTTGAGCTACTGGCTAGTTGGTGACTGAATGTTGCTATGGACTAAGTGGTACTTGAATGCTAAACTCAAATATCTAGATCCTCTCTGCAGTCCCCAAAATAATCATCTTGTCTCTATGGTATGCATTTGCAACTTATATTGTGAAATTAAGTGTTGGATCAGCCAAGTGGTGATTTTATTTGCAAGTTTGATTCACAATCTAGGGGGGTTCCGCAACCACTTAGGTAACTATGACACAAATGCTCTCCAGTTAATAGGATTCCTCTGTGAATTTATACAAATTTAATGGATCTAAAACAAACAAGATCAAATAAAAAATTACTATTTTTCATATGTTCCAGTCAAACTTCTAAAAGTACAGGAGTTTTATCTGCTATTTGCAGATAATCGATGCATTCATATATGTGTGCCCCAATAAGCAAAGGCCAAATCGAGGATCCATTGAAAATCAGCAGAGGATGTGATGAACAAGAGTTGTTGGATCCATTCCCAGAACTATTTCGAAATTTTACACTTCTTTTTGGTGCAAGAAGAGCATTACTAGTTCATTCTCAAAACAAAAGAAGAGCATTCGTGGTAAGTAGGATGGGTGTGGATCCATGCGTACCAGTGATTAATAAACACCAGTAACCAAGTATGTGGATCTTATAAGAACTCTAAAGTCAATTTTTCTTGAGAGAGAGAGAGAGAGAGAGAGAGAGAGAGAGAGGGTAATACTGCACCTGCCATCTTAATATGTAGAATCCTTTGGGGAGGTTTTGATGACTCAGAGCGTGTCCGCCAGGAATGATGTAAGGTAAACCCAGTGTGATGACCCCTGAAACTCTCTCAGGATGAATGGCTGCAAACTGGTAAGCTGGAATAGCTCCAAAGTCTTTCCCAACGACAAACGCCTGCATGTAAGACTCCCTGAGAAACGCTAAGAGAAGGCAATAAACACCCCACTACTGTTGTTGTTTTTATACCTTTGGAATGCTGAAGTAGTCAAGAATGGCGATTAGATCTTTTATGAGGTCCATGAAGGTGGCTTTCTCGGGCTCGGGTGGCTGATCGGAGAGGCCATAGCCTCTCCAATCGGGGGCAATCGCATGGAAGCCAGCAGCTGCCAATGCCACCATTTGGTGGCGCCATGAATACCATACCTCAGGAAAACCATGCAGGAATAACACTGCCGGCCCTGTCAAATAGTTCAACCACCATTAACACAGGGAGAGAGAGAGAGTTAGAGATCCAAGAATCTACCATTTCCAATCTCTGCTACGTGGAGCTTGAGGCCACCTACATCAACTTGCTTGTGTTGTATTTGCTCCATGCTCTCTGAAACTTGAAACTTGGATTTTGCAGAATGAGCACGAAGTGGGTATGGGGGAGGGAGCTGCAGAGGCGTGTCGAAATGGATAGTTTGGAGTTTTATAACGTAGCGCAGACTGGAAGAATCTACTGTAAAGAGAGGGGGAGGTGTGTGGTCCATGAGTCCCTACTCAAAGAGTAAAAAATGGCTAGCGGTTGTTTTCGGCTTCAAGGGTGTGTGGTTTTGCATAAGGCTGAGGCCTTAAAACAATCAAAGTACGGGACACCTTCAAATAGTGTTGAAAGATGTTTCAATACTCAAAATTTTTTTGATGGCCTCAAGTTTTTTATTTTTTTTTTAAATATAAAATTTAAAGTTTAAAAAATAGTGTAGATTTAGCCGATCTATGAACACTTAAAAATTTACGGTCCAAAAAATGATGCATTGTTTTCAAGACTGAAAATCTATTTTTTCTTATGCCCATATATCTTGAAGTTGAGATAATCGATTTGAAGATTTATAAACATCATAACAACCTCTTCTAGTGAATTTTTGAGACGTGCCTTAATTTGGTTGTTTAGGGCCTTTTTCCTTACTTCAATTTGTAGGTGGATGCCAATAGTAAATTTTACCAAGCAAGGGGGCGACATGAATTGCTTACCCAAACTCTTGATTAGTGGGTATGGTCCCTCTTAAAATTTGTAATAAATGCTTCTCCTGAATATGGTGAGTATTTTACTGTTCTAACTATTCTGTTTTTAATAAGTTCCTTTCATCTAGAGAACGAAGTTTACAGGACTAGTTACTACTGAAAATGGCAAAAATAACCTGATGGTCAGGAGGTGTAATGAGAGAGAGAGAGAGAGAGAGAGAGAGAGAGAGAGAGAGAGAGGGAAGATCTAAAGAGGAGAGTTACACATGCCTATCTTGAATAAAGGCCATGGACCACCCTTCTACGACAAGATCCTTGTCATACATTATGAATTTTGTTTTTCGGTTCTGTTGGATTTTTCTAATCATGATGTTTTACTTGATTGGAAGCATAATGTGATTTATTTGCTTAATGGCGGATCCGTTTGTAACCATTTTTTCTCATCCAGTCCACTGCCAAAAAAAAAAAAAGATGATGTGTTTTTTTAGAATAAACACTCATTATTTATTTATTTTTTTAATATCTAAAATCGCACCTATTCACGATTTTTATGTTAATTTAAATTGTTTGCATTAATTAAACTGTGTGGTTTTTATAAAGTTGCAACCTTAAACGATCTAAGTAAGGCGTATCTCCCAATTTTAACATATAATATGCAATTTTGGTGAATTTTTTTTTAGGATTATCTCAAAATCTATTTTTATATCTAATTATAAAATTTTAAATTAAAAAAATTGTTAAAATCAAGCAGATCTATAAAACATA
The DNA here is from genome assembly GCF_054954075.1 of Amborella trichopoda. Taxonomy (NCBI): domain Eukaryota; kingdom Viridiplantae; phylum Streptophyta; class Magnoliopsida; order Amborellales; family Amborellaceae; genus Amborella; species Amborella trichopoda. Next base: position 44,186,787 of record NC_142342.1, read on the forward strand.
TGAAATTTTTTAAAATAGACCGTTTAGATATTGCTAGATGCACTATTTGTGAGACTCAAAATCTTTATTGTCTTTGATATTCATACATGTCGATGTTGAGATTTTTTCAACACTAAAACAATATATTTTTATGGATTTTTGAGGTGGATCTGTAATTCTACACGTTAAGTTGCAACCTCATATAAACTTTTTCCTTGCCTTAATTTAAAATGTTAGTTCATTGCTGGCTGTTGATCCACACTTCAAATGGTTTTAGCATATACAAAATGTAATGGGGTACAACTGTACGAGGCCAGCAAGGCATTATCTTTAACCTCCTCATCCAAAGTTGAACTACTCAATCAACATTCAGTGTTGCAGCTATCATTAATCCATGGCGAACCCATCGATTTTGTATGCCACACATAAAGAACCCATATCAGTTCTTCTACTCAGTATGCTTCTTGCGGAAGTCGATTGATCTCTTCGGGGAACTGCTCCTGGACGAAATGGGATCCTTCTCGCATGAACACGATTTCAAGATCAGGTACGCTTTCCTTCAACAGTGGGCTGTTTATGTAATCCTCTGTTCCTGGCAATTTGAGGAAATAGTCTTTACGACCCACGACCAGCAAAGCTGGGACCGTCACCTTCAAGTCTGTTGCCGTTGAATGGTCCTTATCCTTCAATGATGTAGCAGATAATATAAGATTTTAGAAAATAGTGGCATTTAAAATTGGAAACTAGGCTTTGGACTCGCTCGAATCGGCATGGATAAATATTGGAAAATAGATATCTTAGTCAATCATGATTTTCTTTTTATTAGAACAACGGCTCTAAATTGACAATTTCAACAATCAGAATGGTGTAATCAAGAGGCTTGCGAACTATGTTACATGGACACAAATACGAGTATCAACATCCAACATTGATACAACTGTTCAAAAACGCCAACCCCCAAGTTGGCCTTCCAGACACAACAAATCCATGCATCATATAGAGGGGGTTGGGAGGTGGGATGTGAAATTACATTAAAAATGGCCGTAGTGAAATTTCAACAAAACTAAGTTAAGCTGATGTGTTCGAATTTTTAAAGTCCCAGACAAGCATGCCATGTCCTTGGTGTATCAACACATTACAAGATCATGGGCTTGCAAGTCCAAGTTACATAGCTTGTGAAATTTTACCTTTCGTTGAAAGGAAACCAGAACCTCGAATTTTCATACATGAAAGATTAGACATTGAGATCTTTCTCAATGAACCGGTTTGGAAGGACAGTTGATGGGTGTACCTCTCTTGATCATCACCTGCAATGGGAAGCTTACTGCCTGAGAAGAGTACATAAATGTTCCTTATGACGGTCTGGACATCGAAACGTCCAAAATCCGCTTCAGCACACCCTGGCTCCTGCACAGTTACCGAAGCCTTCAACTGACCAAACAAACAATTAGAATGGGAAATTCAGTTGAGAAGGAATAAGTGTTTGAAGACATCATATCTATCCGTTTGATTAACCGTAATCTGTATCCAAATAGGGGAATCCAGTTACATAAATAAAAGTAGAACCTCCTATGCATAAGCAGGAGCAATCTCAAAATATAAGTACAGAGGGACCATGTTGGAAGATAACTGAAGACATTTGAGCTATTGAGACCTACATTCAGCGACTAAAGATATATGCTAATTCCAGTTCTTGTGTGTCCAAATAATAATCAGTTCATGGTTTGGTTTGCCATTCATGGCTTACACTCTGAAAGAAGCGTACTAGCACCCAAGTACTTGCATGGTCCGAATTTTCAGTTCACAATAAATATAAGATTGCAGTTAAACAATTTAAGGTATGAGAATATATTCTGAATTTATGCCAACTTAGGTTCCAATAGAGTAGGGGAGATAAAACTAAGTTGTTGTTTTGATATCTATATCTATATGATTTGTCAGTTCGGTTTCATGCCAGGTAAGTCAACTATTGAAGCCATTTTCTTAATTAGGCAACTGATTGAGAAGTTTAGGATGACGGGAAAATACTTCCACGTGGTCCTTATTGATTTAGAGAAAACATACAATAGGGATTTAGAGATGTAATTGGTGGGTATTGGAAAAGAAATGAGTCACCAAAGAATATATTGATATAGTTATAGATATGTACGAGGGAGCGCTAACAAGTGTGCGGATAACTAGTGAAACAATGAGTAAGTTCTCAGTGACAATTGGCTTACATCAGGCGTCCGCGTGGAGCCCATATCTTTTCATTTTGATTATGGATGAGTTAACCAAGCAACTACAAGATGAGGTAATGCGGTACATGTTGTTTGCGGATGACATACTTTTAATCGATGAGACTAGAGGCCGAGTCAATGCAAAGTTATAACATTGGAAGGATGCTTCAAAATCTAAAAGTTTTAGAATTGGCTGGTCTAAGACAAAATATAAGGAATGCAAGTTCAGTAATAATAACAAGGAATTAGTTAAGATTGATGGTCAATAAATACTTAAAAGAGATTGTTTCCAATGTATAGGGTCGATAATCCAAGAGAACGGAGAGACTAAGGAAGATGTCGCGCATAGAGTCAAAGCTAGATGAGCAAAGTGGAGATGTGCATCAAGAACTCTATATAATCACCACATACCATTGAGACTGAAGGGGAAGTTCTATAGGACGGCTGTAAGACTAGTTATGTTTTATTGGATGGAACATTGAGCAGTCAAGAAACAATATATCAATAAAATTCAAAATGAATATATAAGAAGGTACTTAGGTGTGGCTTCAATAAGTGACAAGATGAGGGAAAGTAGACTTAGATAAGCTCGTCATGTGCAGTGAAGATCTAATATGACAATAGTTAGGAAGTGTGATTTGGTTTAAGTGAAAGGCTCTAAAGGGCAAGGAGAAGGCCAAAAAGGCTATGGATGGAAGTAGTGAGAAAAGATATGGTGATTTCTGATCTTACTGAGGATATGGCTCTTGATAGAAAAAGATGGAGGAACATTATTCATGTAATCATCATCAGAGCCTTTTCTCAACTAAGGTCAGCTATACAAATCCTGGTCCACTATATTGCTTTATCAAGGACCATACCCTTAGTGAGGCCATAAGTACCTATAATTTTTCTCACTGCTTCCAATCATGTCCTTTTGGGCCTACTTCTAGCCCTTTTTGAGCCTTACACTTGAACCAACTCGCACCTCCTAGTAGGTGTTGTACTAGGTATGCGCTGCACATGGCCAGCCACCTACGTTTATTTTCTCTCATATTATTGCCTATTTGAGCTACACTTAAGTTCTCCCTAATGTATTCATTCTGAATTCGAGAAACACGATTCATGTAGCCGACCCCAAATAATCGGGATAAGACTTGGATGATGATCACAATGATAATATATATTATTCATGTATGATGATTTGTGGTCTTACGGAGGAATGGCCCTTGGTAGAGCAAAAAGGAGAAACATGATTCATGTAACCGACCCCAAATAATTGGGATAAAGCTTGGATGATGACGACGACGATGATCTATGTAATTTGTTTGACCTCAAATGTGCTCATGAAATAGATCAATAAAAGGTAGAAAATGCTTTCCTGTTTTGGTAATGAATACTGGCCATCCATTTCAACACAGAAAATATGGAATTGGACTCTAAGCCTCTTAGGATTTTTTGGGAATCCAAAATTTTGTAGATGTTCTCGTCATCACCAGATGAGCAATTTAAACTCAAAACAAATGGTTCTTAAAGTCAACAAAATCAATATACAAAAACCAAATAAATTGAGGAAAGTGGCAGCCCCCAAAGAAGAACAACACATATGAGCATTATGCGAGAACACATTATTAGGAGAGAGAGAGAGAGAGAGAGAGAGAGAGAGAGAGAGAGAGAGAGAGAGAGAGAGTACCAGCCAGCGTCATAGGTAGAAGCCCTAAGGCAAGTGCTGGAGAAAGTGCTCTCAGGCCGAAGGGACCATGTAAGGTATGCCCAATGTTATGACCCTTGCGACCCTCTTCGGGTGCATCAATGCAAATAGGTAAGCAGACATGGCTCCAAAGTCTTTTCGAACAACAAACGCCTGAAAAGCTTTCCAACAATCATTACTAAACCAGTTCAGAAACTCAAATCAGCGGTAAATTCTTTTATCACTTTTCATAATTTCACAAACACACAGGGCAACAAGGCAATTCTGTTACTTCATAGTTCATGCATAGTCAATTGAGAGCATGGGTTGTGAGATGCGAGGGATTGGAAAAACCCAGTGAAGTTGGGCGAGGCTATTTCCTGCTGAGTATATATGCGATTGTATCCCTTGTCTGGAAGGAATGTGCGATGGTATCTTTTGCTTGGAAGCGATGGCATGAGGCTTGAGTGAGGGCCAAGACCGCACACCAAAGGGTTATTGGGGCCATCAGCATGTCCCTGAAGCCACTTGACGTGGCTTTCCACTGTGGAAAAAGAGGTAAGGAAGAAGTTTTAACACTTCATTGCACAACGCATCTTGGCCAATTGTGGTTAAGCTACAGTTGTTTTTATGAAATATTTGGGACAAAACTTGTCTCATGCAGGTGTATGTTATGGCAAAAGATTGCATTATACCTTTACCCTAGGGCATAATCCTCTATAAACGGCTTGGTTCTTCAGTCCGAAACTTTAAAGAGAGAAAATACAGAATAATTGATGGGTTTTTCTTCTTTTTTTTGAGTTTTGGGTATGAGCATAGGAGCTATCCATGTCTGCAACATCCAAAATAAAAAGAACTTCCATGAGTTTCTTGATAGACTTCCTTCTAACTGCACTAAAGTCTTCATTTGTAAAAAGTTTTGTCCTCTAAGGACCATGGCCAATATTAGGAAGTGTTTCAAAATAATTGGTAAGCTCCAAATACAAAATTTTTATTTTGGCAAGTTTGAATATGAAAAGTATTTAGTAGGTTTCCATGGTAAAGCATTTGTGATAAGTTCTTTATTGCCTTAAATTAGAATTTGGTAGGTTTCAATTACAAAGCTTTTGTGGTAAGTTCGTTTTTGCCTTAAATTAGAATTTGGTAGGTTTCAATTACAAAGCTTTTGTGGTAAGTTCTTTTTTGTCTTAAATTAGAAATTTATTGACATTCTAGTTTATCTTAATAGCATGAAATGAATGCAAATCAATGTGCAGTCCTATTTTGAAATTTACGTTAGTTTCTCTCTCTCTACCCAAGGATACACATGTCTCTATCTCTCACTCTTCATTATTTAAAAAAACAAAATTATAGAAAAGGGTTGAAAGATAGTCCTATTTATTTCCAATTTGGCCCTCTAGCAATTATACATATTATGATGAGACAAATATTGGTTATCAATTTTATTTAAAGCGATACTTGATTTGAAAATTTTCATGGTGATCAATGATTATGAATATTTCAAGTTCAACAATATAAGTATATTTGCGCTAAGATTTTTATTCCCCTTTCTTTCTACAAGCATCAAGAATATTTTGTTGAGATTGATAATGTTGTTTATTATTAACCAAGTTGTGACTTACTTTTCGGTATTTTTTTTGCTTAGTATTTTTTCGTTTATTTAGAAAACTAAATTTGTATCCATGAGGATGTGAAGCTGAGTTATTATTTTTCAATGAGATGTAATTTTCATTGACATCTTATCATGTTTTGTGTATGTCCAAATGACATTAAAAATATTTAATGATGTATCATGTTACATTGAATTATCATATTGGTTATAGCTGTTCATTAGATAGTGGGAGTAATTCATCATTTACCAAATTAGAATTGAATTTGTTATCTCGATGGTGATCAATGCACATTAAGAAAGTCATTGAATTCCTCATTCAATGAGCATTCTCAATGCCTTGAAGAGGATTTGAACCTCCACCACCTAAAGCTTTGTCAAATTATTATTAACCTATGATCCGAATCTGTGTTTTGGACTTAAAGACCAGTGGTGGATGACATGTTTGAGAAACATGCAGAAGCAATAGGCTTTTTTTTTTCTCTTGGCTAAAAGATAAATATGTAAATAAAATCCAACATGTTGGTGAATAATTGGTAAGGTATATGAAAAATTCCATGTAAGTAGTGTGAGGCATTGCCATATACAAGGTTGTTAAGGCCAAAAAATCTAAGTGTGTTGTATGACTACATTGACAAGGTATATGTGAAATCTCATGCAAGTAGCATGAGGCAATGCCATATACAAGGTTGTTGAGGCCAGGAAATCTAAGTGTGGTGTATGATCACATTGGCAGGGTATATATGAAAATCCCATGCGGAAAGCATGAGGTAATGTGATGTACACGATGTTAAAAGGGCTTTTAGGCCAAGTGGGAGTTGTTAGAAATGTGGCCTATCAGGCGCTTTTCTCTCGAAAATTTATTTTTTCAATAATGGTACATAAGCCATAGTGAAGTATATGTGAAATTCCATGTAGTTAACATGAGGCAATGCCATGTACATGGATCCATTTTTCAGCTTTAATAGGATATATTACTAGAGGGAAAACCCAGTGGTGTGTTTGGATTCCTTGTAAATTGTGGGAATGCTTGGATGACATCCTATTATATGAGTCATTAGTAGACTAATGACAAGTTTAGCTCATTACATAAGATTAACAATTTGGTAACAACTTGTTATTCTTAATTAGCTGCATTTAAGGGAATTAAGGCAAGAGTTATAATTGGATCTCAACTCCTATAGACCATGAATGTGGGAGTTACAAAATAAATGTGTTATCTATAAAAGGAGGTTAACCCCTCTAGAAAAACGAGAGAAAAATGATAGAAAAATAGAGATGGAAGGTGAAGGAGATTCACCAAGAGGACTTTCAAGGCAGCCTGTCACCAGATGGCTTGGTCTATAGGTTTTGGTATGGAACCTCAAGTCTCTCGTGTGATTTAAGGACAGATCAGAGTAAGTTGTTTATCGATTTCAATTTTATTTATTTAGTATTATTTTAATTGGGACTATTAGAAAAGAGGGGATTAATCCTGAAGCTAGAAACTAAAGGTGGTTCCTATGGTATATGAAGGAGATCGAGAATGGCAAGGACATCTACAATGAGGTCCATGTATGTCGCCTTCTCGAGGTGGGGTGGTTGATCAGAGAGGCCATAGCCTCGGCAGTCGGGGCAATGGCATGGAAACCTGCAATTGCTAAGGCCACCATTTGATGGCCCTATGAATACCATATCTCAGGGAAACCATGCAGGAAGATCACAGCCGGCCATGTTAGAGTTTGATCTCCACCATGACATAGAGCAAGTGAGATGAGTAGAGAGAGAGATAATAACCAGTTCCAATGCACCATGAGAGAGAGAGCCAGTTGAATAAAGAAATGATTATTAGTTCCAATCTACCTTGAGAGAGAGAGAGAGTTACCAGTTCCAATCTGTGCTATGTGGTGGTTGAGTTCACTTGAGTTGATTGTGTTGTGTTTGATCCATGCCTGTTGTTGAAAGTAATTTGGTGGGCTGGAGTGACGGAGAGTTTTAGAGGAAACTAACTCAATCAAGAATTTGGGGGTAGAGAGAGAGAGAGAGGGTGCATAGTCAAGACTTCGGGTGTAGAGAGAGAGCGAGTGGTGCAGCGGGCAAGTAGCCGGTTGAATGTATAATACGGCGCTCAAAGTGTGAGACTTTTTTGGAAAATATATGATTGAATGCGTTAAATTATGTCGTAAAAGCTCAAAGTGTCATCTCTCATCGCTTTGAATGCATTAAATATCACGTAAAATCTGTGTCATATCTCATCGCTTTGACCTTTGATGAGTCAAGAAAGGGGCAGGGTCACAGTTGCAGCCCCCCCTAGTTACTATATTGTTGGTTTTCAAACTTGCTGACACCACCCACTGTATTTAAAAAAAAAAGCTATCTTTAATCTATATGAAAAAATTGGTAGGGACTTGTCTTTTCCCATTGAATTATCCAAAAAAAAAAAAACTTTTTATATGTTACACATTTATTCATTATTTTAAGCGTTATTAAAGTTCTATCGAAAAATTTATGTTATTACTACTCTACCCATTTTATATCTATTATTACAACATTTTGTCAATATTTTTAAAAATGACCAAATTGCACTTTTTGAATTTTTAAGATCTGAAATTTATGTTTGCACGAGGTAAATATGATTGAATTTTTCAAAATTTTAAAATCCACAAATTATAAGAAATACTAGAATTTCGGTTTTTGATTTTCTATTTTCGAAATAAAAATTCAACAAATGAAGTTCAACTAATACAATGTGTAAAATCATTCTACAAATATTTTACTCTCGTAAAAAATTTGAAAACTTAACGTTTGCTCTTTTCAAAATTGTCTATACACCATTTCGGACCTTTAAGGTCTGAAATCACTTACGGATAGTGAAGGTCCGAAGTGTTTTTTCTTTTGGATACTAAAGATCCAAAAATGGGAGATTTCAGACTCTGATAGTCTGATTTTATTATTATTATTATTATTATTACTTCGGATCCTAAAGATAAAAAATTAGGCAATTTTGGACCTTGAACTTTCTAATTCTTTTTTTTATTTCAGATCCTAAAGATCTTACAATAGGGCAATTTTGAAAAAAAAAATTCGGGGCTCCTAAGAACAGGTATACATGTAATATCCAAAAAATTGAATGTAATATGTGAAAATTTTAGATAAAATTGTAATAACGGTTAAAATAACTAACACACATGTAATTTTCCAACTCTCTAACAGTCTCAAATAAATCCTACTTAAGATTGGGAATGTAGAATAACTAAAACCATTTTAATAATTTAATCCACTCAAGTAGCCTGAGCTAAATTACAAAAATAAGAAACTAGAACGAACAAAGCAATCAAAATAGGAAAACTTGCATAAAACCCCCAAAAGTAGACTTTCTAGGCAATTTACCCTCACCGTAACTTTTCTTAGCATATTTTTCCCCAAAACCAAGTTTTACAGCAAATATCCCCCCAATGCAAAAAGTTCATTTTTTTGATGAAAATACCCTTCCCGAACATAACAAATCATTTTCGGATCCCAATAAAAAGAAACATCGGACCGTGGTTGTATATTGCCGGACCCATCCATTCTACAGGATCGAAACTGTACACTGCCGGACCGCTTATTCCAAACACAATTGTGCCAAACCATAGCTCCTAAATGCCAGACTGCTCATTAATCCAGAAATATATACATGCAGGACCGCACTTGTAAAACACCGGACCGCCTATTACTCCAGTATCATAGGCGTCAGACCGCCACTTCAAAACGCCAGACTGCTCATTACTCCAGTAACATAAGCCTCAGATCGCCACTATGAAATGCCGAACTGCCCATGCCAGTAACATAAGCACTGGACCGCCTCTTCAAATGCCGGACCGCCCACTCCAGTGACCTAAGCACCGGACCTCTACTTTAAACCTCCGAACCGCCTATAATCCAGTAAAACATACTGCTGGACCATCACCTGTAATTGTCGGAACGCCTACTCCAGTAAAACATAATGTCTGACCGCCACCTGTAAATGTCGGACCGTCTACTCTAGTAAAACATACTGTCAGACTACCGCCTGTAAATGCAGGACCGCCTACTCCAGTAAAACATACTGCCGAACTGCCACTTGTAAATGACGGAGCGTGTCTTCGAAATGCCGGATTGCCCCTTCTTTCAGTAAGATTTGTGCCGGACTTTCATGATGAAGTGCCAGACCGTTCCAATTCCAGTGACATATGTGTCGGACTGCCTCTTGGAAGTACCGTACTGCACCTTAAATTCAGTAACTTTTTGCCTGGTGAAGTGCTGGACCGCCATGGTGAAGACTGCGATCTGGAAGTGCCGAACTGGGTTCTTGAAGTGCCTGATCGCCCTCTGTGATTGCCGGACTGCCCTTGCTTTTTAGCTAATGAATTTTAAAGGGATTAGATGTTAATAAGGCTCATACTTCTTATCGTAGCTTTTCTGAAACAATTGTTATATGCTTCACCGGATAAAACTCCTTCCACTTTGTTCTTTTCATTTTATGATCCTTTATTTTGCAGATTTCTTTTAAAAGGATATTGCTATTAGATTTTGCTTCCATACTACATAATGATAACAAAAAGAATGGATGTTTCATTAGCTGGCTGCAAAGATAGAGTAGTTTAAATTGTATAAAAAGAACGGACATTTCACTCTTTGAAACTCACTACTAAACATCTCTTTCAAACATACATATCAAACTTAAAAAAACATATCAACTGAAAAATACATCTCAAATAAAGGTTCATTGCCTTTGCAACTTGCATTGATCACTTTTCAAATTACAATTTTTCATCTCAAAAAAAAGTTCATAGCCTTTGCAACTTGCATTAGTCACTTTTCAAATTACATATTCAGGTATCATCTCAAAAATGCATGTCAAATTGGAAAATACATATTTTTCACTTTTTTCGCCTCAGCCATTTTTTATGGCCAGCTTGCATTACCCTTTCCCTTTACATCGGGTTCCTCCTTAATCCTTTCCTCATGGACATCTCCCTCCACGATCGTAAATTCCACCTTGATTCCTTATGCAAGGCTAGCACAACTTCAATTTGGTGGTTTTTGCTCTAGTCATTTTTGCTCTTTATTCTCTTCTCATTTTCATCATCGGTCTCGCTTTCTCTTTCCTCATCTCCACCATCTCCCTCCTCAGTCTCGCTTTCCTCATCTCCACTATCTCCTTTCTCGCTTTCGCTTTCAGCATCTCCACCATCTCTCTCCTCGCTCTCGCTTCCGCCATCTCCTCGACACTTGTCTCTATAGGAGTGTTCTGCAATAGCAAATCAAGGGTTACCTATACATGATGTCTGGATTCCCCTGCTAATACTTCATCACTAAGTGCAGCTTGTAGCATTCCTATACATGTTAATCACTGCAAATAGACAATAAAAAACAAAATAGATAATTAGTTTGAATACATATTAAGTCAATAAAAACTAAAATACATAAATTAAATAAGATACCAATCTCCTGTCGTCATCATGACATGCGAAGTGGGGCACGTGGGGGTATTTCTATATCTATAGGTGAACATGCTGTACCAAGCCATATACTCTTTTGTAGGTATTCAATCATATTTATCAACGGCCCCTTGACAACATTGCGTTTTCGTTGCCGCTAGTCGCTTATCTCGCTACTCAACTCGTCAATCCAACTTGTGGGGTGTATACCAGCATTCTCCCTCCTATCCCACTCCAACAGGAATCTCTTGCATCTTCTCAAATTATCGCAGCACACGATCAGGCATATAGTACTCTGCAATGTGGAAACTTATCAAATATGATTAGCACAACACGTTTTCTTTACTAAGTGTATCTAATGGGCTGTACTTCTCATATGGTTACCAAGTCACCTACAACAAAAACATAACACAATAATCACTTATTTGTATTTGCCTTAGATATATTACCTACAATTATATAGGTACACAAGCAAACCATTAACCATGTCTGTATTTGCATTTGATAGATTACCTACAAATTCATAATCACACAAGCAAATCACTAACCATGTCAATTGAGATGTCATCAAATGCTGGTTGTTTCTTCCGCTTGCAAGCTCTAGGCATTTATAGGGTGATAGCTGTAGGCTTGGTGCCTAGAGTTGGAAAATTGTCATAGACCCAACACTGCACAAAAAATAGCTAGAAGCAATTAGTTTGAAGCCAATGAAATTGTAAATATCTAAATATTGACTATAAAAATAGTGAAAATTACCTGTAGTAGTGTTGCTAACCCACTAAAATGAGTTTCCCTGTCCACGACCTTAGATAAGGAACGATATAAGAAGGCAAGCGCTACTGCACCCCATGCATACTATTCTGTCTCATCAAGATCTCGAAACGGTTGCAGGTAACTTGTAAGCGTCAATTCTTGAGATGAGTCGGCAAATATAGTTGTGCCAACTAAATAAAGGAGATAAGCTCGAGTGTGTTGAAGCAGTTTTAATTTGGTAAGCTTTTTTGGTAGTTGCCCGAATTTCCTCCTTAGTCAAGTATGTTTAAGACGACTCAACTTATCACCTTTAGGGCAATCTCTCAAATGCTCCATGATGAAAGCCCATATAGTCTTTAGGTCTGATGGCTGTTACAGGCTCGTCTGTCACAAGTATCCTTAATATATGTCGCACACCGTACAGGTTTGGAGTCATCTCACCAATAGTTAAACGTGTGGTATTTGTCACCTTGCATCATTTCCATATAAAGGCCCTCAGTAGACTGTAATCGACATGGGAGACCCCAATGTCTATCAAGGAGCTCAATTTGGTCTTTTCAACCAAAGCTACCTGTCATGGATCTAGCTCCCATTTTCCTAGGGTCTTAGTTGATTCATTAATACGAAAATTTTTATTTTCCTGAAATGAAGTTCAATAAGAAATGACAATAGTTATTAAGTGCATGTCAAGTGAGAAACGGTTTGCTACGTATTTTCGCATGTTATCTAAACTAGTTTTACAGTCAGTCAAAAGGGTAAATGCATCACCATCAGTATAATCTAAAGTCCCATCGACACTTGATCGGAGTTCTCCACCGAAAATGCAACAAATTAATCTGCTATCACCCATTTTCTTTTGTCCTCTACAACATTTGTAATAACTTACTCCATACATTTCATATACAACGTCTTAATACTGGCCTTGAACTTTTGGTAGGCTCAAGTTAGATTTTCGAAAAAAAAAAGCTACTATTAAATTTTAAAAAGAGCTAGGCTTATTGCTTTTTAATGACAAATTATATTGTAACACGAGCTAGGTAAAATTTAAGAAAGATTTTTGTTAAAAGAACTGCTACTGAATTTTAACAAAAGAAAGAGTATGGATCATCATTTACAAGATCAACATAAAACACATACAATAAAAATAACTCAAAATTATTGCCACCAATAACATTCAAGCCCTAAAATAACAATAGAGAGAAAATGACAATCTCCATAACAAATTAATTAAAAAAAAATCAATACATCTTAAGCCATGAGCAATCCATTCTTTCAATTGTCAATGACAAATGAAATGCAACCAATTTCGACAAATAAACAATAGATTTTAGGGATTTTCTTCAATAAATCTGATATATATATATATATATATATATATATATATATATATATATATATATATATCTTTTATAAAAATTTAAATAAAATAGTCTTTCAACCCTTCAGGAATACACAATGATCATAAAGCTTTCAAGAATACACAATGATCATAAAGCTTTCATTCCATGCAAAGAAACAACATAAATTTAAAGACAATCAACAAGCTTCTGATCCACATTTCGATCTACATTTTCTCTTCAAATGATTAAGGAAAAGGTTTTCACATGCTAAGCTTTACCCCGAAAGTTGAAGTTACAACATAGATATTAGATAAAAAATGCTTCTAAATATTATATTGAAATACTCTTTCATACATGGGGCTCAGAAATCAACCTCGGCCTTTGATGGGATTCCTTTCGAGAGAGAGCAGTGCTCTGCGGGAGCTTCGTAGAGACAAGGAGAGAGTTGTCGGACTTTCGATCGTAGAGAGAGAGGGAAAGAAAAACATGGTGCTTTGTGGGATCTTGGTAGAAAGAGAGATGGAGAGAAAAGTTGAGTTTTGGCCTCAGTAGAGAGAGTGAGTAGGGCCTTGGTAGAGCGAGAGGGAGACAACAAATCGGTGATGAGGTTTGTAGAGAGAGGGAGAATAAAAAAGTAGATCGTGAGGGAAAGAGAGAGAAACAAGAGCTCGTGTTGTGCCCCACTAGAGAGAGAAACGCCCCTCATGTTGTGCCCAACTAGAGAGAGAAAATACGTTCTTGTGCCCATGTAGAGAGAGAAATGGATTCGTGTTGTGCCTTGGTAGAGAGAGAAAGGGGAAATCATGAGCCCTGGTAGAGAGAGGGGAAAATCATGAGCTTGGTGGAGAGAGAAATGGGAAATTGCGAGCCCTATAGAGAGGGAAAAGGGAAAATCGGTCAAGAGGGAAAGGGGAAAATCGTGAGGGAAAAAGGTTAGGGAAAAGAAAAAGAAAAGGTTTTAGGGCAAAAAAAAAAGGGGAGGGTAGTTTGGTCTTTATTTCACTCTGTTTTAGATGGGGAGTATTTGCTATATTTTGGGAAAAAATATGCTGAGAAAAGTTAGGGTAGGGGTAAGGTGCCTAGATTGTCTACTTTTGGGGGTTTATGCAATTTTTCCATCAAAATAGCCTAATTTTCAAAGTTTGTAATATAGAAGGAAAGGCAATTTCTAATTTACAATTCATGTGTTCCCAACCCTGAACAACCAACATTAAATTTATAATTTATAATTCAGCTCCATCGTGAACAACTAACCACTCATGCCCAAACACATTTTTTATTCAATTTCTATATGAAATGAATATAAAAAATCTACTTTCTTACTCTTTATTGTAGTTGTAGGGTCCACTCTGCTTTGATCTTGTATGTATCATCTGCATAGAGAATACTCTCTTACCTTCTCAACAAAGATGTCACTCTGTTCAATCTTTATTATGCTTCCATTGCCCCCCACACCATTGGCCAGAGTCAATGATTTAGAGGTGGTCTTTGAAAAATGAAAATTGAGGTAGGTCTTTGAAAGGGAAACCTTGTCCCATACAAATTAGAGAAGGAGTAGGTTATGGTGAGTCCGTGGACTCATCTATTGGTATGAGTCACAATGGATAATTTGGAGTTTTATAATTTGGCTCGGACTGGAAGATTCTTGTGTAAAGAAGAAGAAGAGAAAGAGAGAGAGTGAGAGCGGAAAAGGGTGGGCTGCGGTTGCGGCGGGGGGGTTCGTCAAAAGTAAGAAATGGCTACTGGCTACTGGTTGTTGGTTTACTTCAAGGGTGTGGTTTGCATGAGACTGAGGTCTTGAATAATCAAAGTAAAGCGCACCTTCAAATAGTATTGAAAGATGTTTCAATACTGGAAAACTTTGTGATAGCTTGAAAAATGGGTGTTGCTCCTGAACAAAATGGGTTCCTTCAGGCATGAACACGATCTCCAGATCACAGTCTCCTTCAATAGAGCACTGTTTATATAATCCTCCATTCCTGGGAATTTCAGGGGACGGTCTTTATTGCCCATTACCAGCAGGGCCAGGACTCTTGCCTTCAAATCTGTTGCCATTGGATGGTCGGCCCCATCCTCCCATGACCTACCACATAGTACAATAGTATACAAAAAGATGGGTTCAATAGGGATTGGGAATTAACATTCTGAATTATAAGAATGGTGCACTGAAACGATCCTGACCAAAGCTTACCTTTCACCATGACACAGCATGTGATACAATAATATTTGAAAAGAGATGTTCAATGAAGTTTGGAAATTGACATTCTCAGTTATCAGAAAGGTGCTTTGAAAGAATCATCGCCATAGCTTACATTTCACAATGATTTGGCAGATGATACAATAATATATGGAAAGATTGGAAATTGACACACTCAATTATCAGAGAATGGTGCTTTGAAAAGGATCCTTGCCAACGCTTACCTTTCATTATGTACTAGCAGATAACCCAACAATTACATGAACATGTGCTCAACGCAGGCTGGAAATCGACATTCTCAATTATCAGAATGGTGCTTTGAAAGGGATCATCACCAAACTTTACCTTTCACTATGATCTAGAAGATAATATGATAATATATGAGTTATGAAAAGATGTGTTCAATAAAGATTTGAAATTGACATTCTCAATTATCAGAATGGTGCTCTGAAAAAGAGCCTTGCCAAAGCTTATCTTTCACCATGATCTAGTAGATAATTCAATAATATTGACAACAAGAATCAGTAAAGATTGGAATTTGATATTGTTGATTATCAGAATGGTGCCTTCAGAAAGAACCTTACCAAGGCTTACCTTTGACCATGATCTCACAGATAATACACATGAAAAGGTGGGTTCAATACAGATTGGAAACTTCTATTCACGATTATCAGAAGGATGCTTTGAGAAAGATCTTCGCCAAATCTTACCTTTCAAAATGGCTATAGGGCAAAACGGAACCCTGACTTCTTGTAAAGAGAAGCATAGGCAGAGAGGTCTTCCTCGGTGAACCAGGTTGGTAGGGGAGTTGATGGACGGACCAAGTCCATTATCTCTTCATTTTCACTGGCAACTGGAAGTTTGCTGCGTGAGAAATGTATATATATGTTCCTTATGACTGACTTAACATCCAAGTGCCCAAAATTGGCTTCAGCACGCCCTGGCTCCTGCACAGCGGGCAATGCATCATAGTGCACATAACAGTTAGAATTGTTAATTGGGAAGAAAACATTAGGAAGTTATGATGGCATGGTATATTTTGAATATATATCTGATTTTATATTAATTGAGGACCTAATCAAAGAGCCAATCAGCATAAACTAGGGGTGAAACCATACATTAGTTTTGATTCTAAAATTCACAGAGTATTGGGGGAAACTGTGGGAAAAACATGAAGTTATTTGATACGTGTCATTGTAGCGAGATGAGCCTTGAGCTACTGGCTAGTTGGTGACTGAATGCCTCTATGGACTACTTGGTACTTGAATGCCAAAACTCAAATATGTAGATCCTCTCTCTAGTTCCCACAATAATCACCTTGTCTCTACGGTATGCATTTGCAACTTATATTGTGAAATTAAGTGCTGGTTCAGCCAAGTGGTGATTTTGTTTGCAAGTTTGGTTCACAATCTATGGGGGTTCCACTACAACTTAGGTAACTATGACACCAATACTCTCCCTTTAATAGGGCTGCTCTTTGAATTTATGCAAATTTATGGATCTAAAACAAACAAGATCAGATAAAAAATTACCATTTTTCATATGTTCCAATCAAACTTCTAAAATTACTGGAATTTTCTCTATTATTTGCAGATAATCGCACATTGGTATATGTGTAACCCAATAAGCAAAGGCCAAATTGGTGCAAGAAGAGTATTACTAGTAAAGGATGTGATAAACAAGAGTTGTTGGATGCATTCCCAGCCCAATTTCGAATTTACATACTCATTTGGTGCAAGAAGAGTATTACTAGTAAGTAGGATGGGTGATCCAAGTTCAGCAGTGATGAACTCTAAAGTCAATGATTCTTGTTTAAAATAAAGAATTCTTGTTTAAAATAAATAGAGAGAGAGAGAGAGAGAGAGAGAGAGAGAGAGAGATGGGGTAATACTGCACCTGCCATCTTAACATGTAGAATCCTTCGGGGAAATTTGATGACTCTGAGCGAGTGCACTAGGAATCATATAAGGTACACGCAGTGTGATAAGTCCTGAAACTCTCTAAGGATGAATGATTGCAAACTGGTAAGCTGGAATAGCTCCAAAGTCTTTCCAACAAAAAACGCCTGCTGGGAAAGGGGGTAGGGTCGTGATGGTAGCACCCTATACCCTAGTCACCATGTTGTGATTTCCATTCCCACTTACACCACCCCACTGACATCTTAAAAAAACTAACTCCTAAACCATTTAAAAAAACGGGTAGGGGACTGTCTTTCCCATTGAATTACCCCCAAAAAAAAAACAACAAACGCCTGCACATAAGACTCCATGAGAAATACTAAGAGAAGGTAATAAACACCCCAAAATTGTTGTTGTTTTTATACCTTTGGGATGCTGAAGTAGTCAAGAATGGTGATGAATTCTCTTATGAGGTCCATGTAGGTGGCTTTCTCGGGCTCGGGTGGCTAATCAGAGAGGCCATAGCCTCTCCAATCGGGGGCAATTGCATGGAAGCCAACAGCTGTCAATGCCACCATTTGGTGGCGCCATGAATACCATATCTCACAAAAACCATGCAGGAATAACACTGCCGGCCCTGTGAAATAGTTCAACTAGCATTAACACCGAGAGAGAGAGAGAGAGAGAGAGAGAGAGAGAGAGAGAAAGAGAGAGAGAGAGAGAGAGAGAGAGAGAGAGAGAGAGAGAGAGAGATCTAAGAAACTACCATTTCCTATCTCTGCTATGTGGAGCTTGAGGTCGCCTACATCACCTTGCTTGTGTTGTATATGCTCGATGATCTCTCCAACTTTAAACTTAGATTTTGCAGAATGAGAACAAAATGAGTAGAGGGAGGGAGCTGTAGAGGAATCAAAATGGATAATTTGGAGTTTTATAATGTGGCTCAGACTGGAAGATTCTAGTGTGAAGAAGAAGGAGAGAGAGAGGGGAAAAGGGTGGGGGGCAGCGGTGGAGGAGGGGGTGGCCAGCAACAATGGCTCGTTAGTCAAAGTCAAGAAATGGCTTCTGGTTGTTGGTCTACTTCAATTTGTGGATGGGAAGTAGTAGTTAATTTTACCAATAAGGCAACTTGAATTGCTTACCCAAGCTGTTGATTAGTGGGTATGGTCCCTCTTAAAATTTGTAATCAAAAGATTCTACTGTGAGTATAGTATCTTACTGTTCTAACTATTCTGTTATTAGTAAGTTCCTTTCATCAAGAAAATGAAGTTTACAGGACAAGTCACTATTGAAAATGATATTGGAAAGATGTAGTGAGGAGAGTCACATAGCCCATGGACCACCCTTCTACGTTAAGATCCTGGTCATACATTATGATTTTTTTTTTTTTGGTTCTACGTTGGATTTTTCTAATTGTGATGTTTTTCGTGATTGGAAGCATGACGTGGTTTATTTGCTTGTTGGCGGATGTGTTTGTAATCGTTTTCACTCATTCCAGTCCATTGCAATAAAAAGAAAAAAAAAAGATGATTTTTTTTTGAGAATAAACACCCTTTTTTGACTTTTTGTTTTTTTAATATCTAAAATCACACTTATTCGCGATTTTTATGTTAACTGAAATTGTTTGCATTAATTAAAATCTTAATTCATTGCTGGCTTTTGATCTACATATTTGGACATCCAATCCATTTAAAATAGATTTTGCATATACAAAATACCATAGTAAGGGGACACATGGCCAACAAGGCAGTATTTTTAATCTCTTCATCCAAAGTTGAAGAACTCATTTAACATTCATTGTTGCACTCTAGGAAAAAGCTATCATTAATCCATGGGAAATCCATGGATTTTAGCATGCTACACATAAATAACCCATATCAGCTCTTCTATTCAGTATGCTTCTTGAGGAAGTCAATGATGAGCTGATTGATCTCTTCGGGCAACTGCTCCTGGACGAAATGGGTTCCTTCCGGCATGAACACGATTTTAAGATCGGGTACGTTCTCCTTCAACAGTGGGCTGTTTATGTAATCCTCTATTCCTGGGAATTTGAGGAAATAGTCTCTACGACCCATGACCAACAAAGCTGGGACTCTCACCTTCAAGTCTGTTGCTGCTGAATGGTCCGCCTCCTTGAATGATCTAGTAGATAATATAAGATATTAGAAAATAGTGGTGTATAAAATCAGAAACTAGGCTATGGACTTGCCCCAGGCGGCTTGGAACAATGATATGCAGATTGTAGAGGAAAAACCTCGGAAGTACTACAAGTCTCCAATTTCTTAAGAAAATAGTAATTTCTTTAATTTAAAATCACCAGTCTAACTCGTGTCTTGCCTGAGCTAGACAGTTACTAGGGCTCGAGGCCCAGGTAAGTCCCAGCTCTAGCCTAAGCCTGTGTTCTTAAATATTGGAAAATAGATATCACATTTAATCAAGCGTATATTGATTTTCAGAATGGTGAGGTAAAGAGGCTTGTAAACTATGTTACATGGAGACAAATACGAGTATCAACATCCAACATTGATACAAGTGTTTAGAAACGCCAACCCCCAAGTTGGCCTTCTAGACACAACAAATCCATGCATCATCTAGAGGGGGTTGGGAGGTGGGGTGTGAAGTTACATTACAAAGTCCATAGTGAAATTCAACAAACTAAGTTAAGCTGATGTGCCCAAAAACCAAAATTTTGAAGTCTCAAACATGCGTGCCGTATCCTTGGTGTATCGACATACTCCAGAACCATAGATATGCATGTCCAAGTTGCATAGCTTGCGAAAGTTTACCTTTTGATGCAACGATACGGGACCTCCAAAGGAAAACGGAACCCCGAATTTTCATAAAGGGAAGCATAGACATTTAGATCTTCCTCACTGAACCAGTTTGGAAGGACAGTTGATGGGTGCACCAAGTCCATGATCTCTTGATCATCACCTGCAATGGGAAGCTCACTGCCTGAGAAGAGTATATAAATGTTCCTTATGACGGTCCGGACATCGAAACGTCCAAAATCCGCTTCAGCACGCCCTGGCTCCTGCACAGTTATCGAAGCATTCCCAAAGGATTAAAATGGGAAATTCATTTGAGAAGGGATAAGTATTTGAAGACATCATATCTATCCCTTTGATTAACTGGAACCTGTGTATCCAAATGGAGGAATCCAGTTGCATAAATAAAAGTAGAACCTCCTATGCTTAAGAAGGATCAATCTCCAAACATGAGTACGAGGGGAAGATAACTTCAGACATTTGATCTATTGAGACCAACACCGAGCAACTGAAGACATGGTAATTCCAGTTTTCGTGTGTTCAAACAATAATCTAGTTCATGGTTTTGTTTGCCATTCCTGGCTTACACTCTGAAAGAAGCATATTAGCATCCAAAGTACATGCACGGTTGGAATTCTCGGCTCACAATACATATGGGATTGCAGTCAAACAATTTAAGGTATGAGAATATGTTCTGAATTTTGCCAACTTAAGTTTCAAATAGACCAAGGGACATAAAATTAACCCTTTGATTTGCTGTTTTGCTATCTTTATCTATATAATTTGTCAGTTTTATGCCAGGGAGGTCAACTAATGAAGCCATTTTCCTAATTAGGCAACTGATTGAGAAGTTTAGGGCGAAGGGCAAAGACTTCCATGTGTCTCTATTGATTTTGAGATAGGGTAATCTAGAGATTTAAGTTGGTGGGTGTTGAAAAAGAAATGAGTCACTAGTACATATATTGACATAGTGAGAGATATGTACGAAAGAGCACTAACTAGTGTGTGGATAACTAATAGAGAGACAAGTGAGTTCTCAATGACAATAGGCTTACATTTGGGGTCCATGCTAAGCGCTTATCTCTTCATTTTGGCTATGGACGAGTTAACTAAGCAGGTACAAGACGAGGTACCATGGTGCAAGTCATTTGCAGATGAGATAGTTTCGATCAATGAGACTAGAGGTCGAGTTAACGCAAAGTTAGAACATTGGAGGGGATGCTCTACAATCTAAAGGTTTTAAAATTACCCGGACCAAGACATAATATAAAAAATACAAATTTAGTAATACTAAGAGTAAAAATGCAGAAGTAGTTAATATTGATAGTCAAGAAAAACCTAAAAGAAATTGTTTCCAATATCTAGGATCGATAGTCCAAGAGAATAGAGAGATTGAGAAAGATGTCGCTCATAGAATTAGAGCTTGATGGGGAAAGTGGAGATGTTCATCCGGAGTTTTTATGTTGTCGTCACATACCATTGAGATTGAAGGGAACGTTATATAGGACGGTTGTAAGACGAGCTATACTTTATGGAACGGAATGTTGGGCAATAAAAAAACAACATTTCCATGGGATAAGCATAGCTGAGATGATGATGCTAAGATGGATGAGTGGAAGATAAAAAAATATAGAATTAAGGATGAATATGTAAGAGGCAACTTAGGTGTGGCTTCAATAGGTGATAAGATGAGAGAAAGTAGACTTAGGTAGGCTAGCCATATGCAACTAAGACTTAATAAAGCGCCGATTAGGATATGTAATTTGGTTCAAGTAGAAGGCTCTAAAAGGGCAAGAGGAAGACTCAAAAGGACATAGATGGAAGTAGTGAGAAAATATATAGTGACTTCTGATCTTATTGAGGGTATGACCCTGGATAGAGAAAAATAGAGGAACATGATTCATGGAGCCGACCCCAAATACTTGGGATAAGGCTTGGATGATGATGATGGTGATATATGTATTTCGTGTATGTGACTTTTGATCTTACTGAGTTATAGCCCTTGATAAAGAAGAATGGAGGAACATGATTCATGTAGCCGACCCCAAATAATTGGGATTAGGCTTGAATGATGATGATGATGACCTATATGATTTATATGACCTCAAATTTTGTAGGTGAAATGTGTTCATCCCAATGAACAAGCTCATGTAAAAGATCAATAAAAGACAAAAATGTTTACGTTTTTTGGTAATGAATACTGGTCATCTTTCAGCAAAGAAAATATGGAATTGAACTCAGATGCCTCTTACGATTTTTAGGAACCCAAATTTTGTAGATGATCTAGTCCTCCGAGCAATTTAAACTCAAAACAAGTGATTCTTGAAAACAAAATCAAAATACAAAAAAACCCCTAAAGAAGAACAACACAGATTTGCATACTCTTCTGTGAGAACACAGTGCTAGGAGAGAGAGAGAGAGTACCTGCCAGCGTCGAATGTAGAAGCCCTTAGGCAAGTGCTGGTTAGTGTGCTTTCGAAGCGAAGGGAGCATGTAAGGTATGCCCAGCGTTATGACCCCTGAGACCCTTTCCGGGTGCATCAATGCAAACAGGTATGCAGGCATGGCTCCAAAGTCTTTACCAACAACAAACGCCTGAAAAGCTTTCCAACATTCATTACCAAACCAGTTCAGAAACTCAACTCTATGGTCAATTCTGTTATCATTTTTCGTATTGTCACGAATACACAGGGCAGCAAGGCGACTCTGTGACTTCATACACAGTCAATTGAGAAGAAAATAGAGGATTAATTCTGAAGCTAGAAACTAAAGATGGTACCTTTGGTATATGAAGGAGGTCGAGAATGGCGAGGAGATCTGCAATGAGGTCCATGTATGTCGCGTTCTCGGGGTGGGGTGGTTGATCAGAGAGGCCATAGCCTCGCCAGTCAGGGGCAATGGCATGGAAGCCGGCAGCTGCTAATGCCACCATTTGATGGCGCCATGAATACCATATCTCTGGGAAACCATGCAGGAAGATCACAGCTGGCCCTGTTAGAGTATGAACACCACCATGACAGAGCATGTAAGATGAATAGAGAGAGAGAGAGAAATAAAGAGAGATAATTACCAGTTCCAATACATCATGAGAGAGAGAGCCAGGTGAATAATGAAATGATTCCTAGTTCCAATCTATCCACAGAGAGAGAGAGAGAGAGAGAGAGAGAGAGAGAGTTACCAGTTCCTATGTCTGCTATGTGGAGGTTGAGTTCACTGATGTTAAGCTGCTTGTGTTGTATTTGATCCATGCCTGTTGTTGAAAGTAATTTGGTGGGCTCGGGTGAAAAAGAGTTTCAGAGGAAACTAATTCAATGGGGGCAGAGAGAGAGCGAGAGGGGGTTCAGAGTCAAGATTTTGGGGGTAGAGAGAGAGAGAGAGAGAGGGAGAGTGTGAAGTCGCTGGTGGAATGTATGCTCCTGTGCACAAAGTGTGTCAGAATTTATGGGGAAAAATACGATGGAATGGATTAAATTATTTCGTAAAATCATGAGATAGCGCAAACGATTTTAAAATAATTTTATACATTTCACATTTTCTTTCTTTGCTGATATAAGCTTCTGTATATTCTACTTCAATCTATTGAGAGAAGAAATCCCTTCCTTTTGTTTTTCCTTAACGCCAGAAGCTCCGTCCCCGTTACGTTGGACTCCTAATGAAGTGAAGGGAATCCTCCTTCACTTGTCAGCTCCTATCACATCAGCAAGGGTTTCCAAAACTTCAATCTGCCGGAAGCAAAAATTGAAATAGGCAATAGCAATGGAATAATGGCCCTCTGCCTCTTTTAAATTTTAAAAAGTAAAATAAAATATTCTATAAATTTCTCGAATAAATCCTACTTAACCATTTTAGTAATTTAATCCAGTCAAAGTAGCCTGAGCTAAATTACAAAAATACTCAAGAAAATAGAACTGTCAAACAATCAAAATACTCTATTGTTCAAAGTTAGCAATTTAGAAGGAAGGGCAATTTCTCATTTAAAATTCATGTGTTCGAACATTAAATTTATAATTTAGCTCCAATGTTTGTATAAAAACCTAACCACTCTAACGACTTTATTGTATATGTAGGGTCCACTCTACTTCGACATTATTTGTTTTATTTGCATAGAGATGCTCTTCCCTTCTCAGCAAAGATGCCACTTTGTTCTGCCTTTTGATGCTTCCATGGCCCCCAACCATGGGCCAGACACTGAATTCTAATTTTGTCCTTTTGGCCGACCACAAGATTCCAATGGAAGTGGCTGGGTCTCTGAAAAATGAAAATACAAAAGGAAACTCTGTCCAATACAAATAACAATAGAAAAAAGGACTAGGTTATGGTGAGTTGAGTGCTCCCTCTAAAATTTATCTCAAATATGGATTTTAGATGTAAAAATTTAGTGGTTGAAAATCTCAATTATGGTAAACATGTACATAGAAGAAATAATAAAAAAAAATTCTGGTTGTATCTTTAGCATCATTTGTTTTAAACAATATTGAATGCCTTGGGGGATGCTGAAGTGGGAGTACGTCCCCATGAAACATAAACAATTTTCGTTTTTGTTGTGTGCGAAAACTCTAAAAGTTTGAGGGGTTGATTTTTTTCCAATAAAGAGTAAGAGAAATAGAACCGACAACAAGCAAACAACACACGAAAGGAAATAAATAATGTAAAGAGAACAAATTTTATATGGTTTGTGACATATGTGACTATGTTCACGGGCAAAAACAATCGATATTTTTTCAATAATTTTTTTCCACTAATTCAAAAAAAAAAAAATCAACACTTACTCGACTCGAGAGAACTAAAGACTCAAAACTCATTTGTCATTAGCAGTTCCAAAAAAGCAAATGAAATTTCCCCAACTAACTAGGAAACCCAAAAATAGAAGACCCCAAAAAGTAAGAAACCAATCCCTTAGGGATTCAAGACCAAAATTATCAACACTTTCCACAAATGGCATTTGATAGAAAAAGACTTCCTAAAAACTCCATATCCGAGGAATCCAACTCCGACAAAATTATAGGCACAATTTTCACTCATGGAACCCCAAAGCCCCCAAAACTGAAAATAACCCTAAAACTCCACCACCCTTCCTCTCCCTAAGTCGAAAAAGCCCTCTTAGGGGTACGGGCTAGTTAATTTTCCCACATTTTTCAACATTTTGTACTTAATTGCATTTAATTTCTTTCTAACATAGGTAACTACTTAATTGAGATAAATGTATAGCTGTTTGACAGGATCATCTCATGAGATCTTTTATATTTACTTAATAATATTTGGGAAACGAGGTTTAGAATAATTGTAGGGAATCAAATGCTTTTCTTCTGAAAAACTCTATTTTAATATAAAAATTTCTTGAAGAGATATTTTAGATTAGGACATGGTTTCTCTGAGTCCCCTGACTCGTATGCAGAAACGCAGCCGCCCATAATAATCTATTTTTAAAATAAATTTTGACCCTGATTTTTAAGGGACATATAATCCCTAGCATAGAGATTACTAATGTGTAAAAAAAATAAAATGGTATTATTTTAGAAGGAAGTATTTGAGCCATTAATTTTTAGGTTTTTGAAGGGACCATCATGCGTTGAATGGATGCCTTATGTATCACGGGATACAAATATAGGAATGTGTCCCCCAAGGCATGAACTACTTTTCTTTAAGATAATGGAGGATCAAGTGAAATAGAAGAAAGAAATATGTTATAAAACATTTGTCAAAAAAGAAATATGTTATAGACATCATACAATGTGCATCAAATGCGATGGCACCTGCCACTAATTGAAATGAGTTCATACTGATAAGCTGCCAAGGCCCCCTAAAGTTCACCTATTTGAGTGATCAGCTTGAATGTAATGAAAGGGCACTTGTTTCCAAATCAACTCCCACAAAGAAGAAAGTAACCTCCACTGGCGTACATTATCGAGGGAAAGCATTCACCATTGCAATAGAAAAGCTAGGTGCCACTTGCAGGTTCTTCCAAAGCTCGTATTCGACATTTTCTCGATAGGTAGATAGGTAATATATGGGTTCCGATTTCTGAATCTCAAGGTTGGAACAAGTGCCTTCCAGTTGAGCTCTGGACATGAACTTCTTCCTCTACACCTTCTCTCACCACAGATTTATGAGGAATCAGAATTGTCAATTATGCTTATGGGTATCCTTCATGTGCTTGATATTTTCCCATGGGTTTGTCTACCCTTTCTAGGCAGATTGGGTTCGAAAATAAACTCCATTTGTCGTTACTATCCAACATTAGTGGACATGCGCAGACAGATCCGACCTGCAGTCATAGACATTTCAATAACATTGGAAGAACTCTTCATTTCATACCGCGTAAGCATTCAAAAACAGTGTGAAGATATCCATGCTAGCAAAGAGCATAAGCGCACTAGCACATGCATGTCAAAAACAACAGGCACCATTTACTGCATGTCAGGATTGAACTTCGCAAAACAGGTGTAGTCATGCTTAGATTTACTGTTTCTTTTTCCTTTTAGTGATAATCCATTCATAAAGATACAACAACTTAAGCGGATGGTCCTGATCGGGGAAAAGAGGTCGGAAGCTCAT